>NC_090649.1:223694102-223799102 GCF_040937935.1 Hyperolius riggenbachi
CAACCCAGACGGGACTGAGCACCCCCACACACGGCACACTTCCATCCTCTCGACCCAACCGACCACTGGGTCCAACCCAGACGGGACTGAGCACCCCACACACGGCACACTTCCATCCTCTCGACCCAACCGACCACTGGGTCCAACCCAGACGGGACTGAGCACCCCACACACGGCACACTTCCATCCTCTCGACCCAACCGACCACTGGGTCCAACCCAGACGGGACTGAGCACCCCACACACGGCACACTTCCATCCTCTCGACCCAACCGACCACTGGGTCCAACCCAGACGGGACTGAGCACCCCACACACGGCACACTTCCATCCTCTCGACCCAACCGACCACTGGGTCCAACCCAGACGGGACTGAGCACCCCACACACGGCACACTTCCATCCTCTCGACCCAACCGACCACTGGGTCCAACCCAGACGGGACTGAGCACCCCACACACGGCACACTTCCATCCTCTCGACCCAACCGACCACTGGGTCCAACCCAGACGGGACTGAGCACCCCACACACGGCACACTTCCATCCTCTCGACCCAACCGACCACTGGGTCCAACCCAGACGGGACTGAGCACCCCACACACGGCACACTTCCATCCTCTCGACCCAACCGACCACTGGGTCCAACCCAGACGGGACTGAGCACCCCACACACGGCACACTTCCATCCTCTCGACCCAACCGACCACTGGGTCCAACCCAGACGGGACTGAGCACCCCACACACGGCACACTTCCATCCTCTCGACCCAACCGACCACTGGGTCCAACCCAGACGGGACTGAGCACCCCACACACGGCACACTTCCATCCTCTCGACCCAACCGACCACTGGGTCCAACCAGACGGGACTGAGCACCCCACACACGGCACACTTCCATCCTCTCGACCAACCGACCACTGGGTCCAACCCAGACGGGACTGAGCACCCCACACACGGCACACTTCCATCCTCTCGACCCAACCGACCACTGGGTCCAACCCAGACGGGACTGAGCACCCCACACACGGCACACTTCCATCCTCTCGACCCAACCGACCACTGGGTCCAACCCAGACGGGACTGAGCACCCCACACACGGCACACTTCCATCCTCTCGACCCAACCGACCACTGGGTCCAACCCAGACGGGACTGAGCACCCCACACACGGCACACTTCCATCCTCTCGACCCAACCGACCACTGGGTCCAACCCAGACGGGACTGAGCACCCCACACACGGCACACTTCCATCCTCTCGACCCAACCGACCACTGGGTCCAACCCAGACGGGACTGAGCACCCCACACACGGCACACTTCCATCCTCTCGACCCAACCGACCACTGGGTCCAACCCAGACGGGACTGAGCACCCCACACACGGCACACTTCCATCCTCTCGACCCAACCGACCACTGGGTCCAACCCAGACGGGACTGAGCACCCCACACACGGCACACTTCCATCCTCTCGACCCAACCGACCACTGGGTCCAACCCAGACGGGACTGAGCACCCCACACACGGCACACTTCCATCCTCTCGACCCAACCGACCACTGGGTCCAACCCAGACGGGACTGAGCACCCCACACACGGCACACTTCCATCCTCTCGACCCAACCGACCACTGGGTCCAACCCAGACGGGACTGAGCACCCCACACACGGCACACTTCCATCCTCTCGACCCAACCGACCACTGGGTCCAACCCAGACGGGACTGAGCACCCCACACACGGCACACTTCCATCCTCTCGACCCAACCGACCACTGGGTCCAACCCAGACGGGACTGAGCACCCCACACACGGCACACTTCCATCCTCTCGACCCAACCGACCACTGGGTCCAACCCAGACGGGACTGAGCACCCCACACACGGCACACTTCCATCCTCTCGACCCAACCGACCACTGGGTCCAACCCAGACGGGACTGAGCACCCCACACACGGCACACTTCCATCCTCTCGACCCAACCGACCACTGGGTCCAACCCAGACGGGACTGAGCACCCCACACACGGCACACTTCCATCCTCTCGACCCAACCGACCACTGGGTCCAACCCAGACGGGACTGAGCACCCCACACACGGCACACTTCCATCCTCTCGACCCAACCGACCACTGGGTCCAACCCAGACGGGACTGAGCACCCCCACACACGGCACACTTCCATCCTCTCGACCCAACCGACCACTGGGTCCAACCAGACGGGACTGAGCACCCCACACACGGCACACTTCCATCCTCTCGACCCAACCGACCACTGGGTCCAACCCAGACGGGACTGAGCACCCCACACACGGCACACTTCCATCCTCTCGACCCAACCGACCACTGGGTCCAACCCAGACGGGACTGAGCACCCCACACACGGCACACTTCCATCCTCTCGACCCAACCGACCACTGGGTCCAACCCAGACGGGACTGAGCACCCCACACACGGCACACTTCCATCCTCTCGACCCAACCGACCACTGGGTCCAACCCAGACGGGACTGAGCACCCCACACACGGCACACTTCCATCCTCTCGACCCAACCGACCACTGGGTCCAACCAGACGGGACTGAGCACCCCACACACGGCACACTTCCATCCTCTCGACCCAACCGACCACTGGGTCCAACCCAGACGGGACTGAGCACCCCACACACGGCACACTTCCATCCTCTCGACCCAACCGACCACTGGGTCCAACCCAGACGGGACTGAGCACCCCACACACGGCACACTTCCATCCTCTCGACCCAACCGACCACTGGGTCCAACCCAGACGGGACTGAGCACCCCACACACGGCACACTTCCATCCTCTCGACCCAACCGACCACTGGGTCCAACCCAGACGGGACTGAGCACCCCACACACGGCACACTTCCATCCTCTCGACCCAACCGACCACTGGGTCCAACCCAGACGGGACTGAGCACCCCACACACGGCACACTTCCATCCTCTCGACCCAACCGACCACTGGGTCCAACCCAGACGGGACTGAGCACCCCACACACGGCACACTTCCATCCTCTCGACCCAACCGACCACTGGGTCCAACCCAGACGGGACTGAGCACCCCACACACGGCACACTTCCATCCTCTCGACCCAACCGACCACTGGGTCCAACCCAGACGGGACTGAGCACCCCACACACGGCACACTTCCATCCTCTCGACCCAACCGACCACTGGTCCAACCCAGACGGGACTGAGCACCCCACACACGGCACACTTCCATCCTCTCGACCCAACCGACCACTGGGTCCAACCCAGACGGGACTGAGCACCCCACACACGGCACACTTCCATCCTCTCGACCCAACCGACCACTGGGTCCAACCCAGACGGGACTGAGCACCCCACACACGGCACACTTCCATCCTCTCGACCCAACCGACCACTGGGTCCAACCCAGACGGGACTGAGCACCCCCACACACGGCACACTTCCATCCTCTCGACCCAACCGACCACTGGGTCCAACCCAGACGGGACTGAGCACCCCACACACGGCACACTTCCATCCTCTCGACCCAACCGACCACTGGGTCCAACCCAGACGGGACTGAGCACCCCACACACGGCACACTTCCATCCTCTCGACCCAACCGACCACTGGGTCCAACCCAGACGGGACTGAGCACCCCACACACGGCACACTTCCATCCTCTCGACCCAACCGACCACTGGGTCCAACCCAGACGGGACTGAGCACCCCACACACGGCACACTTCCATCCTCTCGACCCAACCGACCACTGGGTCCAACCCAGACGGGACTGAGCACCCCACACACGGCACACTTCCATCCTCTCGACCCAACCGACCACTGGGTCCAACCCAGACGGGACTGAGCACCCCACACACGGCACACTTCCATCCTCTCGACCCAACCGACCACTGGGTCCAACCCAGACGGGACTGAGCACCCCACACACGGCACACTTCCATCCTCTCGACCCAACCGACCACTGGGTCCAACCCAGACGGGACTGAGCACCCCACACACGGCACACTTCCATCCTCTCGACCCAACCGACCACTGGGTCCAACCCAGACGGGACTGAGCACCCCACACACGGCACACTTCCATCCTCTCGACCCAACCGACCACTGGGTCCAACCCAGACGGGACTGAGCACCCCACACACGGCACACTTCCATCCTCTCGACCCAACCGACCACTGGGTCCAACCCAGACGGGACTGAGCACCCCACACACGGCACACTTCCATCCTCTCGACCCAACCGACCACTGGGTCCAACCCAGACGGGACTGAGCACCCCACACACGGCACACTTCCATCCTCTCGACCCAACCGACCACTGGGTCCAACCCAGACGGGACTGAGCACCCCACACACGGCACACTTCCATCCTCTCGACCCAACCGACCACTGGGTCCAACCCAGACGGGACTGAGCACCCCACACACGGCACACTTCCATCCTCTCGACCCAACCGACCACTGGGTCCAACCCAGACGGGACTGAGCACCCCACACACGGCACACTTCCATCCTCTCGACCCAACCGACCACTGGGTCCAACCCAGACGGGACTGAGCACCCCACACACGGCACACTTCCATCCTCTCGACCCAACCGACCACTGGGTCCAACCCAGACGGGACTGAGCACCCCACACACGGCACACTTCCATCCTCTCGACCCAACCGACCACTGGGTCCAACCCAGACGGGACTGAGCACCCCACACACGGCACACTTCCATCCTCTCGACCCAACCGACCACTGGGTCCAACCCAGACGGGACTGAGCACGACGGGACTGAGCACCCCCCCCACACACGGCACACTTCCATCCTCTCGACCCAACCGACCACTGGGTCCAAACCCAGACGGGACTGAGCACCCCACACACGGCACACTTCCATCCTCTCGACCCAACCGACCACTGGGTCCAACCCAGACGGGACTGAGCACCCCACACACGGCACACTTCCATCCTCTCGACCCAACCGACCACTGGGTCCAACCCAGACGGGACTGAGCACCCCACACACGGCACACTTCCATCCTCTCGACCCAACCGACCACTGGGTCCAACCCAGACGGGACTGAGCACCCCCACACACGGCACACTTCCATCTCTCGACCCAACCGACCACTGGGTCCAACCCAGACGGGACTGAGCACCCCACACACGGCACACTTCCATCCTCTCGACCCAACCGACCACTGGGTCCAACCCAGACGGGACTGAGCACCCCACACACGGCACACTTCCATCCTCTCGACCCAACCGACCACTGGGTCCAACCCAGACGGGACTGAGCACCCCACACACGGCACACTTCCATCCTCTCGACCCAACCGACCACTGGGTCCAACCCAGACGGGACTGAGCACCCCACACACGGCACACTTCCATCCTCTCGACCCAACCGACCACTGGGTCCAACCCAGACGGGACTGAGCACCCCACACACGGCACACTTCCATCCTCTCGACCCAACCGACCACTGGGTCCAACCCAGACGGGACTGAGCACCCCACACACGGCACACTTCCATCCTCTCGACCCAACCGACCACTGGGTCCAACCCAGACGGGACTGAGCACCCCACACACGGCACACTTCCATCCTCTCGACCCAACCGACCACTGGGTCCAACCCAGACGGGACTGAGCACCCCACACACGGCACACTTCCATCCTCTCGACCCAACCGACCACTGGGTCCAACCCAGACGGGACTGAGCACCCCACACACGGCACACTTCCATCCTCTCGACCCAACCGACCACTGGGTCCAACCCAGACGGGACTGAGCACCCCACACACGGCACACTTCCATCCTCTCGACCCAACCGACCACTGGGTCCAACCCAGACGGGACTGAGCACCCCACACACGGCACACTTCCATCCTCTCGACCCAACCGACCACTGGGTCCAACCCAGACGGGACTGAGCACCCCACACACGGCACACTTCCATCCTCTCGACCCAACCGACCACTGGTCCAACCCAGACGGGACTGAGCACCCCACACACGGCACACTTCCATCCTCTCGACCCAACCGACCACTGGGTCCAACCCAGACGGGACTGAGCACCCCACACACGGCACACTTCCATCCTCTCGACCCAACCGACCACTGGGTCCAACCCAGACGGGACTGAGCACCCCACACACGGCACACTTCCATCCTCTCGACCCAACCGACCACTGGGTCCAACCCAGACGGGACTGAGCACCCCACACACGGCACACTTCCATCCTCTCGACCCAACCGACCACTGGGTCCAACCCAGACGGGACTGAGCACCCCACACACGGCACACTTCCATCCTCTCGACCCAACCGACCACTGGGTCCAACCCAGACGGGACTGAGCACCCCACACACGGCACACTTCCATCCTCTCGACCCAACCGACCACTGGGTCCAACCCAGACGGGACTGAGCACCCCACACACGGCACACTTCCATCCTCTCGACCCAACCGACCACTGGGTCCAACCCAGACGGGACTGAGCACCCCACACACGGCACACTTCCATCCTCTCGACCCAACCGACCACTGGGTCCAACCCAGACGGGACTGAGCACCCCACACACGGCACACTTCCATCCTCTCGACCCAACCGACCACTGGGTCCAACCCAGACGGGACTGAGCACCCCACACACGGCACACTTCCATCCTCTCGACCCAACCGACCACTGGGTCCAACCCAGACGGGACTGAGCACCCCACACACGGCACACTTCCATCCTCTCGACCCAACCGACCACTGGGTCCAACCCAGACGGGACTGAGCACCCCACACACGGCACACTTCCATCCTCTCGACCCAACCGACCACTGGGTCCAACCCAGACGGGACTGAGCACCCCACACACGGCACACTTCCATCCTCTCGACCCAACCGACCACTGGGTCCAACCCAGACGGGACTGAGCACCCCACACACGGCACACTTCCATCCTCTCGACCCAACCGACCACTGGGTCCAACCCAGACGGGACTGAGCACCCCACACACGGCACACTTCCATCCTCTCGACCCAACCGACCACTGGGTCCAACCCAGACGGGACTGAGCACCCCACACACGGCACACTTCCATCCTCTCGACCCAACCGACCACTGGGTCCAACCCAGACGGGACTGAGCACCCCACACACGGCACACTTCCATCCTCTCGACCCAACCGACCACTGGGTCCAACCCAGACGGGACTGAGCACCCCACACACGGCACACTTCCATCCTCTCGACCCAACCGACCACTGGGTCCAACCCAGACGGGACTGAGCACCCCACACACGGCACACTTCCATCCTCTCGACCCAACCGACCACTGGGTCCAACCCAGACGGGACTGAGCACCCCACACACGGCACACTTCCATCCTCTCGACCCAACCGACCACTGGGTCCAACCCAGACGGGACTGAGCACCCCACACACGGCACACTTCCATCCTCTCGACCCAACCGACCACTGGGTCCAACCCAGACGGGACTGAGCACCCCACACACGGCACACTTCCATCCTCTCGACCCAACCGACCACTGGGTCCAACCCAGACGGGACTGAGCACCCCACACACGGCACACTTCCATCCTCTCGACCCAACCGACCACTGGGTCCAACCCAGACGGGACTGAGCACCCCACACACGGCACACTTCCATCCTCTCGACCCAACCGACCACTGGGTCCAACCCAGACGGGACTGAGCACCCCACACACGGCACACTTCCATCCTCTCGACCCAACCGACCACTGGGTCCAACCCAGACGGGACTGAGCACCCCACACACGGCACACTTCCATCCTCTCGACCCAACCGACCACTGGGTCCAACCCAGACGGGACTGAGCACCCCACACACGGCACACTTCCATCCTCTCGACCCAACCGACCACTGGGTCCAACCCAGACGGGACTGAGCACCCCACACACGGCACACTTCCATCCTCTCGACCCAACCGACCACTGGGTCCAACCCAGACGGGACTGAGCACCCCACACACGGCACACTTCCATCCTCTCGACCCAACCGACCACTGGGTCCAACCCAGACGGGACTGAGCACCCCACACACGGCACACTTCCATCCTCTCGACCCAACCGACCACTGGGTCCAACCCAGACGGGACTGAGCACCCCACACACGGCACACTTCCATCCTCTCGACCCAACCGACCACTGGGTCCAACCCAGACGGGACTGAGCACCCCACACACGGCACACTTCCATCCTCTCGACCCAACCGACCACTGGGTCCAACCCAGACGGGACTGAGCACCCCACACACGGCACACTTCCATCCTCTCGACCCAACCGACCACTGGGTCCAACCCAGACGGGACTGAGCACCCCACACACGGCACACTTCCATCCTCTCGACCCAACCGACCACTGGGTCCAACCCAGACGGGACTGAGCACCCCACACACGGCACACTTCCATCCTCTCGACCCAACCGACCACTGGGTCCAACCCAGACGGGACTGAGCACCCCACACACGGCACACTTCCATCCTCTCGACCCAACCGACCACTGGGTCCAACCCAGACGGGACTGAGCACCCCACACACGGCACACTTCCATCCTCTCGACCCAACCGACCACTGGGTCCAACCCAGACGGGACTGAGCACCCCACACACGGCACACTTCCATCCTCTCGACCCAACCGACCACTGGGTCCAACCCAGACGGGACTGAGCACCCCACACACGGCACACTTCCATCCTCTCGACCCAACCGACCACTGGGTCCAACCCAGACGGGACTGAGCACCCCACACACGGCACACTTCCATCCTCTCGACCCAACCGACCACTGGGTCCAACCCAGACGGGACTGAGCACCCCACACACGGCACACTTCCATCCTCTCGACCCAACCGACCACTGGGTCCAACCCAGACGGGACTGAGCACCCCACACACGGCACACTTCCATCCTCTCGACCCAACCGACCACTGGGTCCAACCCAGACGGGACTGAGCACCCCACACACGGCACACTTCCATCCTCTCGACCCAACCGACCACTGGGTCCAACCCAGACGGGACTGAGCACCCCACACACGGCACACTTCCATCCTCTCGACCCAACCGACCACTGGGTCCAACCCAGACGGGACTGAGCACCCCACACACGGCACACTTCCATCCTCTCGACCCAACCGACCACTGGGTCCAACCCAGACGGGACTGAGCACCCCACACACGGCACACTTCCATCCTCTCGACCCAACCGACCACTGGGTCCAACCCAGACGGGACTGAGCACCCCCACACACGGCACACTTCCATCCTCTCGACCCAACCGACCACTGGGTCCAACCCAGACGGGACTGAGCACCCCACACACGGCACACTTCCATCCTCTCGACCCAACCGACCACTGGGTCCAACCCAGACGGGACTGAGCACCCCACACACGGCACACTTCCATCCTCTCGACCCAACCGACCACTGGGTCCAACCCAGACGGGACTGAGCACCCCACACACGGCACACTTCCATCCTCTCGACCCAACCGACCACTGGGTCCAACCCAGACGGGACTGAGCACCCCACACACGGCACACTTCCATCCTCTCGACCCAACCGACCACTGGGTCCAACCCAGACGGGACTGAGCACCCCACACACGGCACACTTCCATCCTCTCGACCCAACCGACCACTGGGTCCAACCCAGACGGGACTGAGCACCCCACACACGGCACACTTCCATCCTCTCGACCCAACCGACCACTGGGTCCAACCCAGACGGGACTGAGCACCCCACACACGGCACACTTCCATCCTCTCGACCCAACCGACCACTGGGTCCAACCCAGACGGGACTGAGCACCCCACACACGGCACACTTCCATCCTCTCGACCCAACCGACCACTGGGTCCAACCCAGACGGGACTGAGCACCCCACACACGGCACACTTCCATCCTCTCGACCCAACCGACCACTGGGTCCAACCCAGACGGGACTGAGCACCCCACACACGGCACACTTCCATCCTCTCGACCCAACCGACCACTGGGTCCAACCCAGACGGGACTGAGCACCCCACACACGGCACACTTCCATCCTCTCGACCCAACCGACCACTGGGTCCAACCCAGACGGGACTGAGCACCCCACACACGGCACACTTCCATCCTCTCGACCCAACCGACCACTGGGTCCAACCCAGACGGGACTGAGCACCCCACACACGGCACACTTCCATCCTCTCGACCCAACCGACCACTGGGTCCAACCCAGACGGGACTGAGCACCCCACACACGGCACACTTCCATCCTCTCGACCCAACCGACCACTGGGTCCAACCCAGACGGGACTGAGCACCCCACACACGGCACACTTCCATCCTCTCGACCCAACCGACCACTGGGTCCAACCCAGACGGGACTGAGCACCCCACACACGGCACACTTCCATCCTCTCGACCCAACCGACCACTGGGTCCAACCCAGACGGGACTGAGCACCCCACACACGGCACACTTCCATCCTCTCGACCCAACCGACCACTGGGTCCAACCCAGACGGGACTGAGCACCCCACACACGGCACACTTCCATCCTCTCGACCCAACCGACCACTGGGTCCAACCCAGACGGGACTGAGCACCCCACACACGGCACACTTCCATCCTCTCGACCCAACCGACCACTGGGTCCAACCCAGACGGGACTGAGCACCCCACACACGGCACACTTCCATCCTCTCGACCCAACCGACCACTGGGTCCAACCCAGACGGGACTGAGCACCCCACACACGGCACACTTCCATCCTCTCGACCCAACCGACCACTGGGTCCAACCCAGACGGGACTGAGCACCCCACACACGGCACACTTCCATCCTCTCGACCCAACCGACCACTGGGTCCAACCCAGACGGGACTGAGCACCCCACACACGGCACACTTCCATCCTCTCGACCCAACCGACCACTGGGTCCAACCCAGACGGGACTGAGCACCCCACACACGGCACACTTCCATCCTCTCGACCCAACCGACCACTGGGTCCAACCCAGACGGGACTGAGCACCCCACACACGGCACACTTCCATCCTCTCGACCCAACCGACCACTGGGTCCAACCCAGACGGGACTGAGCACCCCACACACGGCACACTTCCATCCTCTCGACCCAACCGACCACTGGGTCCAACCCAGACGGGACTGAGCACCCCACACACGGCACACTTCCATCCTCTCGACCCAACCGACCACTGGGTCCAACCCAGACGGGACTGAGCACCCCACACACGGCACACTTCCATCCTCTCGACCCAACCGACCACTGGGTCCAACCCAGACGGGACTGAGCACCCCACACACGGCACACTTCCATCCTCTCGACCCAACCGACCACTGGGTCCAACCCTCACACTCACACTCACACTCACACTCACACTCACACTCACACTCACACTCACACTCACACTCACACTCACACTCACACTCACACTCACACTCACACTCACACTCACACTCACACTCACACTCACACTCACACTCACACTCACACTCACACTCACACTCACACTCACACTCACACTCACACTCACACTCACACTCACACTCACACTCACACTCACACTCACACTCACACTCACACTCACACTCACACTCACACTCACACTCACACTCACACTCACACTCACACTCACACTCACACTCACACTCACACTCACACTCATGAGAATCACACCACAAGCCTTGTTGTAACAAGACCTATTCATTGCACTATTTTAGAATTATCTTGCAGTGTTGGGATTCGAACCCATGGTCTCATCATCACAAGACCTGCTCATTAGTCCTATGAGCCACACACTGCTATGCAACCTGCAGCATGAAAAAATAATGAAATCTCACAACCTAAGGTTTCCATATCTCTTCAAACACTATCTACTTTGACATATTTGGCATTCATTGCATCTTAGGCTTGAGACTAGTTTAGTGTGTAAGGTAGCTGATTCTCAAGCTTAAGGTCATGAGTTTGAATCCACACCATGTCAATACTGCTTTCAAAATGTTTCAATAAGGATATGGTAGCCAGCATTAGGGATAGACCTCAAGTAGCATGAAAGCACAGGTTTAAATTGCTGGGCAGGTATATAGCCAGGTGACAATTGTGTGTGTCATAGGTAAGTAGCCTACAGACTACTGATAATTGAGCTGCCATGACAGGCACCAGGTAATGCAAAGGTTACATTAATCTAGTAAGCCCATCGTAACAGAGGGCCAACAGGAAATAAAACCTCACTCACTATTTGCATGCAACTACACCTTACTATCTTGGAGGTGCAAACTCATTATATCTTATGCTTTTAAAACCAATAGTTTTGCCCTAGAAAAGTGTGGAGGTGGTACCTAACCATCACCACCTCCACACCCACCTCCATCACCCATCTCACTCCAGCAGCAGCATGCCCACCTGGTCTCAAACTCAACTACCCTATATTATTTCATATCATGTAAATGCTACCAAATGTCACCACTTATAAATACTAACATATCAAACACTGACACACTGTGGTGTTACCTTCCAGCAGAACACTGCAACATAACCCCATCCATATCCCTTTAGAACAAACAGCACACATCAGATTTTTAACCACTCTACATTGACTGTGCATTCAAACTCATATTGTCCATATGTGATGTTCTGCATTCATTTGCTATTTTCAACTTAGCAGCAACATATATTACAACCAGGAATGGACACTGTCATGTGGGGAAAAACTTTGTGGTGTTCAAATGTAAACAGTGTATGAATACAGAATGCAGAATGAATGAAATGCAATTCTCAAGCAAGCTATTCAAACTAATGACCATGGCAACAAATCAGATAGGTGTGATGCCTGCCTAAGGGGTAGATTAGATGTCATGAAAGCAGATTGACTTTGGTGATAAAGAAGATTCAACATGGCATGGTGGAGTGGTGGGTTAGGCTCATACTTTGTGGTGCTAGCATTCCAAGTTCGAATCTGGCCAGAAACACCATCTAGATGGATTTTGTATTTTACCCCTGTTTCCAACACACTTTACTACCACATCTCATAGCAATTAAAAATTATTTGCACACCTGCTCACTTGCCCTGAGAGAACAATGATTTAAAACCCAAAGCTTAAAAAATACATAAGGTTTAAAAGCCACATACACATATACACAGCTCTATGCTTATGACTTGGTCCAACTACTACCACACCAGTGTCATGTGAGAGCTGTGGTGCATCACATTAAGTGAGTAAACTATAGCTACCTGCATTGAAGGTTCAAGTTCTACTCATGTAAATACTTTTCAATATATTTACAAACTTCAACTACTTTAGACCAAGCATTTAGCCTGGAAATTGGTTGAGTGCATAAAGTAGCAAATATTTAATCATACTATCAAGTTTGAATCTTTAACAATTAACTAGTGCAGCCCAATCCCACTCATAGCTCAATTCACAAAACTGTGATAACTGCTATCACAGCAATTATCACACAAGCTGCCACTCACTAAGGTTTTCACACAAACAGCGTGACTTCACATGATAAACAGAGGTTTGCACACAATCACATGCACTTTTCTCATGAAAAGCACACACAAACCTCTGCTAATCACATAAAGTCACACTTTTCACATGAAAACCTCAGCAAGTGGCAGCTTGCATGATAAGTGCTGTGATAGCACTTATCACAGTTTTGGGAATCAAGCCCTCAGTGTGAAACATCCCTCAGGACACTTAAAACAGAGGCTGGAAACACACTAAGCACTGCAGAAAAACATGCATTTTAAGCAATACTCACATTTCTGCCTAGTGTGTTCCTTGCCTCACTCATGCAGTGCCTGAATAGTGTAGTGTTTAAGCACTCTGCCTCTGACTCAAAAGACCTGGGTTTGAATCTCAGCTCTGCTGTGAACCACTGCCCATTCAATAAAAGCCTTTTGACAACACTCCCTAACACTGCTAGTAACTGCTGAGAGTGCCCTAGTGGCTGCAGCTCAGGGGATTTGAGTCAGCCATGCAAAAAGCATATGATAAATATTATTTGTCTTGCCATGATCCCAGGGTGTCCAAATTATAACATTATGGGGGGCACATTCACTATAACCTGTAGTAAAATTGCTATGCAAACATCACTAGTGTAATGGATAGTGTAATGGTTAAGGGCTCTGCCTCTGACACAGGCAACCTGGGTTCAAATCTCGGCTCTGCCTGTTCAGTAAGCCAGCACCTATTCAGTAGGAGACCTTGGGCAAGTCTCCTTGACACTGCTACTGCCTACTGAGTGCACTCTAGTGGCTGCCTTGCAAGCGCTTTGACTCTGACAGGAGAAAGGCACTATACAAATACTGCAATTAATAATTATTATGATTACTACATTGGGTTTGTAAACTCAAGACCTTATGCTTTTAAGACTTGCAGTTATATTCTACAAACCACGATCAAACTGGGAGAAAAAAAAAGGGGTACGTCTCAGGCTACATTCACAGTAAAAGCTATGCTGCATTCCCCAAAAAAATAATTTTTTTTTAGGTTGCATACAACAAAACATACAGTCAATGTAAAGGATCCACACCATACAATTTTTTGCCAGATTTACCTGCCAGATCAATTATTTCCAGCATGTCCAATCTGAGAATCAAACCATTTTTTAAGCAATTTTCAGACCAATTTCCATAGAAACAAACGTACATCAGTCAGAAAATCACTAAACAAAAAACAATTGATTCTCAGATCAGACATGCTGGAAATAATCGATCTGGCAAGTAAATCTGCTCAAAAAATTATATGGTGTGGATCCAGCATTACTGCCTCTCTTAACACATGCATTGAGATAATGCAGTGCATTGGAGCCCAACAAACCACATGCACTTTGATTGTTGCATTAATGTATTATTGCAGTGCTAGTTTCTGCATTATAATACCACTATAACGTTACAACACAATGCACCACTGTGAAGATAGCCTAAAATTAGACCTCAGACTTCCAGGTACAAATTCACATTAGGCATTTGGAAGTAGCTAGCATTTATTACAGGTTGATTAAGATTAGGCAATGAATGGGTTAGCTGTGAAAGAGGGTAGAGAAGTTACCAATAGAGTATAGCATGTGAAAGGATACAAATTAAAGGTGCTGGGGTGGAGGCAGCAGGATAGTGTCCTGGTTAAGGGCTCTGTCTTTGACCTAGGCAACCTGAGTTCAAATCTCAGCTCTTCCTGTTCAGTAAGCTTGCATCTATTCAGCAGGAGATCTTGGCCAATATTTACTAACATTATAAAGCATGTCTTAGTGGCTGCAGCTCTGGTGTTTTGAGTCCACCAGAAGAAAAAATATGATGTAAATGTCCTGGGTCTTGTCACTCTTGCTTTGTCCTGCTACTATTCCAAGTCTGGTCTAGGGAATTTTGTGCTTAGATTTTTTTTCCCTTACGTTTGCATGGGCTTCCTCTCACATCCCTAAAATATTTTGAAACATTAACTGGGACCTCCAGCGAAAAACCTGACAAATGACTACGGTATATATTTTTAAAAGTGCTAGTGTAATGTTGCCCTATGGGCCTGTTCTTACTTGGGCAATTTGCACAAATCGCCACAAATCGCCCAAAAACACCAAACGCAGTCATGTAGCCTGCACCATTTCCAGGCAATTTCCAGGCAGCTTCCAGGCAGCTTCAAGGCAGCACGGTGGCGTAGTGGTTAGCTCTCTCGCCTTGCAGCACTGGGTCCCTGGTTCGAATCTCAGCCAGGGCACTATCTGCAAAGAGTTTGTATGTTCTCTCTGTGTCTACATGGGTTTCCTCCCACATTCCAAAAACATACAGATAAGTTAATTGGCTCCCCCTAAAATTGGCCCTAAACTACAGTACTTACACTACATAATATAGACATATGGCAATGGTAGGGATTAGATTGTGAGCTCCTTTGAGGGACAGTTAGTGACAAGATATATATATATACATTGTACAGCGCTGTGTAATATGTCGGTGCTATATAAATAATACCAATATAGCAAAAATTACATTTTGAGCTGCTCCAAGGGACAACAAACACCTAGAGATGACCAATGAGACACTAATTATTATTATTATTTTTATTTTTTTATTTATACATGTGTATGTATTGTAGTCTAAGGCCAATTTAGGGGGAAGCCAATTAACTTATCTGTATGTTTTTGGGATGTGAGAGGAACCCAGAGAGTACCCAGAGGAAACCCACACAGGCACAGGGAGAACATCCAAACTCCTTGCAGATGTTGAACCAGGGACCCAGCACTGCAAGGCAAGAGCACTAACCACTAAGCCACCGTGCTGCCCAACTAATAATTTCTAACTGAGGTAAAACTGATATCTATTTCATGCACATGCACATTTACGCAGCTTGCAATTGCACTAAGTAAGGCCCCATTCACACTACAGCGTTTTGCCGCAATTTTGGCAAAACACTCAAAAACGCTAGCGCCTTTTTTAAAGCGCTAGTGTAATGTTAGCCTATGGGCCTGTTCTTACTTGGGCGATTTGCGCAAATCACCACAAATCGCCCAAAAACACCAATCGCACAGCCTGCACCATTTTCATGCAATTTCCAGGCATCACGTTTCAGTGCTATAGAAGCGCTAAACATGATTGCAGCAAAATCACTGCAGTGTTCAGTGATTTTTCCGCGTAAAATCACAGAAAAATCACTCCTGCAAAACGCCAGCAAAAATCACCAGCGTTTTAAAAACACAAGTGTGAACAGGGCCTAAATGCTGTAGCCAATGAATTCTCACAGGGCTGCTTTCAACTTGCACTCCTTTACATATAATTAACATAATATTTGCATCAATTTAAAATTATTAGCATCTTATTGGCCAACCCTATTAGTAACATATAAAGTGCTTCAGAAATTGTCAGCACTAGGGGCTTGATTCACAAAAGAGTGCTAACTGATAGCACAGCCGTGCACCTTTGTACACGCAAAGTCTTACACCCGCGCGATAACAAACATTTGCACTCAAAAACGCAAACATTTGAGCACAAACGGCAATGTCCACGTTATCGCGCACAAACATTAGTTAACACGCAGCCAGAAGACTTTGCACGCGCAAAGTTGCACACGTAGCACTTCGCATGTTAACTGCATAGCACGGCCGTGCTATCAGTTAGCACTCTTTTGTGAATCAAGCCCTATATCCAGGGATGGTCGTAGTCAGCCAACTTCGCTACGCTGGAACTACGCATAGTTTTACACAGTTACACTTCGCCAAATTACGCCTTTGAAATCAAAAGATTCACATCATATGCATTTCGAAGAATACGCGTTAAAATACGCAATTACGCGTGCAAAGCATAGTGTATGCGGATGCTTATGACCGTAGGCAGAAAATTTTAGGCATTAATTGCTTGGCAAATGCTTACACTGGGAACTCTATGCGTACATTCCTCTTTCCAATGCGTAAATTTGTATGCATACATTCGCACGCGGAAAATTAGACGCAAGTAACGCATTCGTTGTTCGCTACGCAATACACATGTTAACTACACATAGTGGGCGTAAACTACGCATAGCTGTATTCCGCTAGGCGTAGCTGTATTCCACTAAGCGTAAATTCGTAAGCATAGTTTTCAAACTTCACATACAAACTACGATGCATAGATGCCAACTACAATGCGTAAATTCACACTGGCGTACTTTCTGCTTATCCCTGCCTATATCTATATATATTATAGGCTAAGTGCCTCAACCTTCAAGCAAGAAGAAGAAGTAGTTCTCTGCCCCCAGGGCCAGTCCAAACAAGAAGAAGGGGCCAGTCCAAGCAAGTGGTTGAATGGAGTACTGGTTAAGGGCACTGCCTTTGACATGGGAGACCAGGGTTTGAATCCTGGCTAGGGTCAGTACCTATACAGTAAGGAGTTCAAGGCAAGACTCCCTAACACTGGCCTCCTGAGCACATCCCAGTGGCTGCAGCTTTTGAGCACTTTGAGTCCAAAAGGAGAAAAGCACTATATAAATGTTTGAAATATTATTATTAAGAAGAAGAAGTAGAACATAGCGCCCTGCCCCCAGGGGCGGTCCTAGACTTGCCGCCAAGCTGGAGGGGGGAGCGGGCAGGAAGGGGGTATTGGGCACATCGGCGGGGAGGGGGGTCGGACCCCCCTCACCTGGGTCCCCCATCTGCACTCCCCCTCTAGCTTAAGTTCAGCAGCAGCCACCGCTATTAGTAAGAGGCAATGGGCGGGGATGACTCACCTCTTCCGTGTTCCAGCATGTGTTGCACTGTCCTCACTTCCTGCAACGCCGTCCACTTACAATACAGTGAGCAGCATTGCAGGAAGTGACGACAGTGGAACGCACGCTGGAACGCGGAAGAGGTGAGTCATCCCCGCCCGCTGCCTCTTACTAATAGCGGCGGTGGCAGCTGCTGAGCTTAAGCTGGACAGGGAGCGTAGATGAGGGACACAGGTGAGGGAGGGGGGTCGGACCCGCCTCTTACTAATAGCGGCGGCGGCTGCTGCTGAGCTTAAGCTGGAGGGGGAGCGCAGATGGGGGACCCAGGTGAGGGAGGGGGAGTCCGACCCCCCTCCCCGCCGCTGTGCCCAATACCCCCTTCCTGCCCGCTACCCTCTTATGCGGCGTATGCTACGCCGCGGGTCCGCTAGCCTAAAATAATTTCCAAACTGGCTGCTGTGTGTCTGTATGTCTTTCCATCCCACACACAACACCTCCTGCTCTACCACTCTGATTGGCTATGGCACTGTGTTACTCTATCATGAACATACCCCCACCTGCCCCACCCAGCTGTGATTCTATACCCACAGCACATCTTTCTTCAGTTTTTAATCCCACAGAGGGACATAGAGGGCTTGATTCACAAAACGGTCCTAACTGTTAGCACAGCTGTTAGTATGGCTTTTTGTGCATTTTAGCGCGCTTTCGCACAAACAACCGGTATTCACGCGGAAAAAATGGTTATCGTGCGCAAAAATTCTCGTTCGCGCGTTAACACGAAGTTTTCACACGTTAACGGTTGCGTTTTTTCACAAAATACACATTTTTCAACGCAAACGCAACCATTAACGCACGAATAATTCCCGTAAATGCATAAACGCAAATTTTTCCACGTCATAACCGTTATCACACAAAATTTCACCCAAAGAACTTTTCACAGCATGATAACAGTTAACACCGTTTTGTGAATCAAGCCCAGAGACATGACAGAAAGCAACCATAGTGTACTGGCTAAGGTTTCTGCCTCTGACACAGGAGACCTGGGTTTGAATCTCAGCTCTTCCTGTTCAGTAAGACAGGGAACACAGTGGGCTCTATTCATAAAACGTTTGTGGTAAAAAAAAATCTTGGAGGGAAAACACCGCATTGGTATTTTACACTTTTGTGTGCTAATTCATATAAATGTTTACACTTGCAAAAATAGGTCAGGGAATTCCTGCACTAAACTGGTAGTGCTGCTGAGTTGTTACATTTGCTGGCTGAGTTGATACATTTTCTCCTGCAGAGACAGCGTTAGTATAAAGGAGGCAGCCCCAGCATCCCTTTACATGTGCATTTTCTGCCTCTCCTTCACCTGAATTTGCACTGAATCTGTCTATTAGTCTTCCTAAACAATCTATTTAATTGCTGCAGCTTAGAAGAACTTCAATAAATGTTACACATGCAGGCTTTCTGATGTGAAATTTATCTGAAAACAGGTACCCAAGGGATTAAAAAAACACAGCCTTGGTATTCCGGAATGCCTTGTCTGCTCCCCTCTCACTGCAGCTGCCTTGGAGGTCTTTCTTATTCACTTGCTGTTATCTTGACTGTTACCCCTGGCTTATCGACTTATCTAAACAGCCGAGTTTCTCGGCACACATTCCGCCTGCTCTAATCTTTATGAATTAACCTTCAGTGACGTGTTGTGATAATCTCCGCACACGGCGGTAATTTCCCGCACTGCACAGGAATGTCAGGTTTTCATGCGGAAACAGCCTTTATGAATGCCCACTTTGCTAAACGGTCAGGAAAGTCAGCTGTTTTGAGCGGAAAACTTGCGGTAAAGTTTTATGAATAAAGCCCAATATGGGCTCGATTCACAGCTAACTTAGTTAACACACCTAAAAGCCTTGGCCGTGCTAAGTAGTTAGCACGACCAAAGGTTTTAGTTAGCGTGCGTAAAGTTTAGTGGTACACGGTGCACCAATAACGTCGCACCAGGTGCAACATTATAGACGCACCCAATGTGACGTTTTAGACGCATCCAGTGCGACATTATCTTACTTAGCACGCGAAGCTTAGTGCACCATAAGTTACTTTAGACGTACTATGGGCTTTTAGGGCGTGCTAACTAAGTTAGCACTGCTTTGTGAATCGAGCCCATTGCATGTTTTGCGGCAAACAGCAAAACACTTACAATTATACAGGCTATTAAAGTAAATACCCTTGCAGGGGAAACGTGTGCTTTGCATTCATGTTTTTTTTGCAATTTATAACACAGTTTTCTGCTTTTTCCCACACACTCACACTCATGCCGCCACAAATGCATAAATGGAGAAATGTTTATAGAAAAATGTACACGTTTAACGCAAACACAAAATCCAAACAGAAACGGGGAAAACGGCCCTGCAAGTGTGTTCCCTGCCTAAGCCTGTACCTATTCAGTGCAGAGACCTTGGCCAAGACTCGATAACACTGCTACTACTAGAGTGTGCCCTAGTGCCTGCAGCTCTGGCACTTTGAGTCCGCCAGGAGAAAAGCACAATATAAGGGCCCCCTTCCACTTGTTGCCGCACACGTCAGTGAGACGTGGCGGCAGCTGCTGAGCTTAAGCTGGACAGAGAGTGCAGATGGGGGACCCAGGTGAGGGAGGGGGAGTCCGACCCCCCTCCCCGCCGCTGTGCCCAATACCCCCTTCCTGCCCGCTACCCTCTTATGCGGCGTATGCTACGCCGCGGGTCCGCTAGTCTAAAATAAATTTCAAACTGGCTGCTGTGTGTCTGTATGCCTTTCCACTTTGCTCTGCCACTCTGATTGGCTATGGCACTGTGTCACTCTATCATGAACATACCCCCACCTGCCCCACCCAGCTGTGATTCTATACCCACAGAACATCTTCCTTCAGTTTTTAATCCCACAGAGGGACATAGAGGGCTTGATTCACAAAACGGCGCTAACTGTTAGCACAGCTATTAGCACAGCTTTTTGTGCATTTTAGCGCACTTTCGCACGAAAGAACGGTATTCACACCAAAAAATTGGTTATCGTGCGCAAAAATTCAAGTTCGCGCCTTACCACGAATTTTTCACACCTTAACGGTTGTGTTTTCAACCCAAACGCAACCATTAACGCATGAATAATTCGTATCAATGCATGAACGCAAATTTTTCCACGTCATAACCGTTATCACGCAAAATTTCGCCCAAAGCACTTTTCACAGCGTGATAACAGTTAACACCATTTCATGAATCAAGCCCAGAGACATGACAGAAAGCAACCATAGTGTACTGGCTAAGGTTTCTGCCTCTGACACAGGAGACCTGGGTTTGAATCTCAGCTCTTCCTGTACTTCCTGTTCAGTAAGACAGGGAACACACTATAGGCTCGATTCACAGCTAACTTAGTTAGCACGCCTAAAAGGTTTGGCCGTGCTAAGTAGTTACCATGGCCAAAGGTTTTAGTTAGCGTGCGCAAAGTTTAGCGGTGCACGGTGCGCCAATAACGTCGCACCAGGTGCACCGCTTATAGGCACACCCAATGCGACATTATCGTACTTAGCACGCGAAGCTTAGCGCACCATAAGTTACTTTAGACGTACTATGGGCTTTTAGGGTGTGCTAACTAAGTTAGCACTGCTTTATGAATCAAGCCCAGGCCATTGCATGTTTTGCGGCAAACAGCAAAACACTTACAATTATACAGGCTATTGACCACTTCAGTACCAGCACCCTCTGCCCCCTTAAGAGGGTGATGGTACAGTAAACCACCGCTTCCCGACAAATCGCCGATAAAATCCGCCGCTCCCGTCGGTCACACCGCTATGTCCCCGCCGTAGGCTCCTCTCTCTGCCATCTCTATGATGGCAGGGCGCTGTGCGCCGGTCAGGAGCCGCTTTCATTGGCTCCTGACCCTGTCACTCAATGTAAGCCAATGGGAACGGATTACAGGAATGACAGGGCCAGGAGCCAATGAAAACGGCTCATGCCCGGCTCACAGTGCTCTGCTGTCATAGAGACGGCAGGCTAAGCAAATTTCGGCGGGGAGAAAGTGGCGCGAGCGGCGGGAACGGCAGGGACGCACGGTGAATTGGACGTAGAGTTTACGTTGGTCCGCAGGTAGTTAAAGGGACACTGTAGGAGGGTCGGGGGAAAATGAGTTGAACTTACCCTGGGCTTCTAATGGTCCCCCGCAGACATCCTGCGCCCACGCAGCCACTCACCGATGCTCCGGACCCGCCTCCGGTTCACTTCAGGAATTTCAGACTTTAAAGTCTGAAAACCAATGCGCCTGCGTTGCCGTGTCCTCGATCCCGCTGATGTCACCAGGAATGTATAGCACAAGCCCAGTATGGTCTGTGTCTGCGCAGTACGCTCAGGGGCGTCTCTAGCCATTTTGTCACTCCAGGCGAGAAAACCTGTGGCGCCCCCCCCCCCCCCGCCCCCTGATGAAACTAATCGTAGCGCAGCAATGTTTCACCATAAGGTAAAAGTAATGCGCCAATGATTCACTTAAAATAATCATAATGCGCCAATCTTTCACCAGAAAATAACCATAACGCAGCAATAATTCACCAGGAAATAATCGTAATGTGGCCAGCGTTCACCAGGAAATAATCGTAATGTGGCCAGCGTTCACCAGGAAATAATCGTAATGTGGCCAGCATTCACCAGGAAATAATCGTAACGTGGCCAGCGATCACCAGAAAATAATCGTAATGTGGCCAGCGTTCACCAGGAAATCGTAATGTGGCCAGCGTTCACCAGGAAATAATCGTAATGTGGCCAGCGTTCACCAGGAAATAATCGTATGTGGCCAGCGTTCACCAGGAAATAATCGTATGTGGCCAGCGTTCCCCAGGAAATAATCGTTTGTGGCCAGCGTTCACCAGAAAATAATCGTAATGTGGCCAGCGTTCACCAAGAAATAATCATAATGTGGCTAGCGTTCACAAGGAAATAATCGTATGTGGCCAGCGTTCAGCAGGAAATAATCGTATGTGGCCAGCGTTCACCAGGAAATAATCGTAATGTGGCCAGCGTTCACCAGGAAATAATCGTTTGTGGCCAGCATTCACCAGGAAATAATCGTATGTGGCCAGCGTTCACCAAGAAATGATCGTAATGTGGCCAGCATTCACCAGGAAAGAATCGTATGTGGCCAGCGTTCACCAGGAAATAATCGTATGTGGCCAGCATTCCCCAGGAAAGAATCGTATGTGGCACTGGCCAGCGTTCATCAGGAAAGAATCGTATATGCCTATATATATATATATATTATTTAATATCCATCCCAGCTACTGCTTGCCAAGTGATATGGGCGGGGGGGGGGGGGGGAATCAGGGCCAGCCAGGGGGGCATATAAAAAAATTATCAAAAGCAGCAGAGGGCACTCACTGTGAGATGTCGTCTCTGTCGCCTCTGCAGATTTGTTTGTGCGCACTGCACAGTACTGTAGCCAGCTGCCAGCCGGTGGTAGCACTGGTCACACGGTGCCTTCAAGCCTTCATGCGTGTGACAGGCGGGGGGCGGAGTTAGGGGCGGCGCCGACGTGTAAAACTAGCGTGCGGCGGCCGCTTGCTCTGCACAGAGAGGGAGGGGGCGGACCAGTAGGCGGCGGCACCGCACATATAAAATAATGTGCGTGCTGCTCGCTCTGAAAGGAGGAGAGGAACGGGGCGGACCAGTAGGCGGCGCCGGGCACAGGCTGAGCTGCCTGTCACAGCCGGCGCCGACCTGAAAGCAAAAAAAAAAAAAAAAACACATGCACACAGCGGCGAGAGAGCGCCCACTTCCTCCCACAGCGCTATAGGCAAAAATTTATAGTTGCCTAATGACACAGACGCCCCTGAGTACGCTCCTGGTGACATCAGCGGGATTGAGGACATGGCAACGCAGGCGCAGTGGTTTTCAGACTTTAAAGTCTGACATTCCAGAAGTGAACCAGAGACGGGGCCGGAGCATCGGTGAGTGGCTGCGCAGGCACAGGATGTCTGCGGGGGACCGTTAGAAGCCCCGGGTAAGTTCAACTCATTTCCCCCCGACCTCTCTACAGTATTCCTTTAAAGTAAATACCCTTGCAGGGGAAACGTGTGCTTTGCGTTCATGTTTATTTTTTCCAATTTACAAACGCACAGTTTTCTGCTTTTTCCCACACACCCACATACAATACATGCCACCACAAATCCATAAATGGAGAAATGTTTATAGAAAAATGTACACGTTTAACGCAAACGCAAAATCCCAACAGAAACGGGGAAAACGGCCCTGCAAGTGTGTTCCCTGCCTAAGCCTGTACCTATTCAGTGCAGAGACCTTGGCCAAGACTTGATAACACTGCTACTACCTATAGAGTGTGCCCTAGTGGCTGCAGCTCTGGCACTTTGAGGCCGCCAGGAGAAAAGCACAATATAAGGGCCCGTTTCCACTTGTTGCCACACGCGTCAGTGAGACGTGGCGGCAGCACTTCCGGGTGTGCGGGATTGCAGGCGAATCCCAGAAGCCGTGCCATGCATGGCTATGGGATTTGCAGCCTCCCGCACAAAATCTGTGACCAGTGTCGGCCGTATCGCTAGGGTAAGCGATTCGGTCAGCGGCGCCATAGTTTCCTATGGCAGAGTCTCCCCGCGCGATTTGCCTGCGGGGAAACTCTGCGGATTCGGAGTAGCTTCCGCTCCAGTGGAAACGGGCCCTAAGGCCCCCTTCACACTTGAGCATTTTGCCGCGATTTCGATTGGCCCATTCTTACTTAGGCAATTTGCGCTAATCGCCGCAAAGCGCCCAAAAACGCAAAGCGCAAATGCGTCCCCTGCACCATTTTTAGATGATTTCCCTGCAATCGTGTTTCAGTGCTACAGAAGCGCTAAACGGAATCGCGGCAATCGCTGCAGTGTTCATTCATTTTTCCGCGTGAAATCACGGAAAAATCCCCGGCGTTTTGCATTTCTAAGTGTGAATGGGGCCTAAATGTTATTTGTTTTATACGCTTCAGGGAAAAAAAAACATTGTGGACAAAGCATATCAGTGTCCTGGAGAAAGCCAGGGGAGAGTTAGGGCCCGTTCAGACTACAAAGTGCGGACCGCAACGCATGCGGACCGCAACGCGTACGTACGCACGCCATCCGTGTTCGTATGCGTTGCGTGGCTGATCCCATCACTGAAAAGTGAATGGGACAGCCGCGCGTTTTTGTAAAATCTGCGTGCAGCATGCGTTCCCGGACCGCACAGGTCCGGAACGCATGCTGTGTGAACATCAGACATATCACTCTATGCAATGTCTGATGTCCTGCGTGTCGGCCCCCCCGCACGCGTTTCCAAAACGCATATGGAAACGCGTGCAGTGTGAACGGGCCCTTAAATCTGGTACACACTTTCAATTATCTTTGGCTCATTTTACCACTTCCATGTAGTATGAGGGTTTACCTACACAATCAGCTCATAGTGTTCCAATCTGTTGACCCTCATATTACATGAAGATGGTAAGATTGCTCAGTCACTAGCCAATCATGATTGAAAGTGTATATCAGGCTCTAGGTCAGCTCCCTTGTCACTCAGGATAAGCAATAGGCATTCCCTCCTGTATATGATAAAACACAGGTGTGCTAATTAGGCCAGCAGTCCTGAGTGAAGCAAAGCTTTCTGTTCAGTCTGTGACTGAAAGCTGAAAGGGAAGGAGCGCTGCTTTTATTGCTGTCCTGTGAGTTCCCACTGTTTCATACCTAGTGATTTTATTCTGTTTCACTAGAGATTTTAAAAGCTCTTTCTAATGCAATACTATGGAAGAGGAGTTTTACACTGCTCAAGTGAGAACAAACTCAATTACAAAGCACTTAGAAAAGTTCTTCCACTATGAAATGCAATCGCAATCGCGTTTCAATTTCCACCATGCGATTGCGATTGAGCTACTATACTCATTATAGTAAAGCTCAATCGCATCCAAAACGCGGCAGGACGACAATTGAGTTTTGACCAAAATCGCATCGCAATCGGATCGCACTAATGGAAATTGCTGCTGCAGTTTCCATTAGTTTAATGTACCTTGCGATTTGCAATCAGACTCAAATCGCAAATCGCAGGGTAGTGGATAAAGGCCCTAAAGGCTGGTTCACACTGCAATAGCTTTTTCTAAGCACTTGTGATTTTAAAAGCTTTTGCTAATGTAATGCTATGGGCTCAATTCACAAAAGGGTGCTAACTCAGCACGCCTAAAAGCTTTGGCTGTGCTAACTAGAATGCTAAGCAGTTAGCACACCCAAAGCTTTTACGGTACTTATCCGTTAGCCGGGCGCATCCGGCAGGTGGCACTAATTACTATTCCCCCTCCAGGCTGCCATGAATAGCAGGGAAAGATGTAACTCTGGTGGAGTTTTGTCGCCACCTGCCGGATGCGCCCGGCTAACGGATAAGTACCGCTTTTACTGATCGCGTGCAAAGTTTAGCGCTAAATGGTGCGTGCAAAACGTCGCACCAGGTACGACCAAAACGTCGCACCGACTGTGCCTGAAAGTTAGCGCACGCAAAGTTTAGCGCTGTGCAGAACGTCAACGTTTCGTGCACACCCGGTGCAACGTTTTAGGCGCACCCGGTGTGCTGTTTTGGTCGCACCCAGTGCGACATTTTGGTCACACCCGGTGCACCGTTCCATGCGCACTGCGCAGCGCTAAACTTTGTGCGTGATCAATAAAAGCTTTGGGCGTGCTAACTGCTTAGCACCCTAGTTAGCATGCCCAAAGCTTTTAGGCATGCTAACTAAGGTAGCAACCTTTTGTGAATCGAGCCCCTACACTTTTAAACTCATAGGGCTTGAGTCACAAAAGGGAGCTTGCTAAGTGTTAGCACACCTGTCAAAAGCCCCTTTGCGCACCTAAAAGAGCTTTTCGTGGGTGCAAAGTTTTGCTTGCAAAAAATTACACGTGTAAAACTTTATGCGTGTAAAGTTGCGCTCTGCGCAGTGCACGCGAAGCGTTGCAGCGTTCACGCACTAAATACGCATATTAACCACTTCCCGACCGCCTAACGCACAGGGACGGCCGGGCAGTGGAGCCCGCAAGGACCAGCTCACCCACAGAGGCGGCGGTCCTTGTAAGGGCATGGGCGGAGCGATCGCGTCATCCGTGACGCGATCCTCCGCCTGGGATCGATACTCCGGCATTTTGTCTCCGCTCGCCGGCCACTTAGCAGCGCCGGCGAGCGGAGGAATCCGCGCATACAGCAAATCAGGGAGTATAAGGCACTTTGTTAGGTAAACAAAGTGCCTTATACGTGCTTCCTCCTCGCCTCGTGGTCTCATTGTTGCAGAGACCACCAGCGAGGAGGAAGCATATTGTAAGTTATACAGCACATTGGTTTTTTTTTTACCTAGCCCCCCTGATCTCCCACCCCAGGCCTCATAACCCCCCTGTTCACCCCAGCAGACCCCTGCCCAGCACCCTTGCACCCCTTTAAAATCCCCCCCCCACCTATCACTAACTAGCGACGCTATCCCCTGCGTTAGGTCCCTAACTGCCTCCTAGTCACCCCTGACCCCCCCCTACCTTTAGATCACCCCCACACCCCATCCCAGACTACCCCCCTGTATACTGTATACATCTGTATACAGCTACCTTACCCCCTGATCCCCCTCTGATCACCTGTCACCTGTCCATCACCCCTCAGCACCCCCACCCATCAGAGCAGACCCTAACTGCCCCACGGGGGTAACCGATCACCTGCCCAGGCCCTCGATTGCCCTCATACCCCCCTCCTGATTACATCCCCTGCTCTTTGTTTACATCTGTCCTCCCCAGCAATCACTAACTGATCTTTGATCAGTAACCCCCTGTGTCTGCCTCTCATCAGATCAGGACTCAGGCTGCCCCGTGCTGGCTCCTGATCAACCTCCCACCCCCTCAAATCGCCCTCAGACCCCCCCCCCCCCTAATCACCGTCCAAGTGCATTGTATTTGACTGTGCTGTGATTGTATCGATTGTGCTGCGCTTGTATTCGATTGAGCTGCGATTGTATTTGATTGTCCCGTGATTGTTTGATTGCCTCTGAGACCCCACTTCCCAACTACCCCCACCCCACCACCACCCCCACCCCCATCACCTTCCGAGTGCATCAGATTTGATTGTGCTGTGATTGGATTCGATTGTGCTGTAATTGTATTTGATTGTCCCGTGATCGGCTTTGATTGCCCCGTGATTGTTTGATTGCCTGAGACCCCACTTCCCGCCACACCCAACCCCACCCTCCCCCCCACCACACCCAACCACCACCTTCCGAGTGCATCAGATTTGCTTGTGCTGTGATTGGAGTCGATTGTGCTGTAATTGTATTTGATTGTCCCGTGATTGTTTGATTGCCTCTGAGACCCCACTTCCCACCAACCCCAATACCTCTCAAATACTCCCTTTTTGCTAGGTAGGTGCTCTTTTTTTCTGGGTAGTCTCGGAGGAAAACCCCATAAATTTAGCAGTCCACAATGGCAAGAAGGGGGCTTTCCGATGACGAGGTATACAGGTATATGGACCAGTCAGATGAGTTCTTTTGGGAAGAATCATCCGTCGAATCATCCGGGTCCGAATT
The DNA here is from genome assembly GCF_040937935.1 of Hyperolius riggenbachi. NCBI lineage: Eukaryota > Metazoa > Chordata > Amphibia > Anura > Hyperoliidae > Hyperolius > Hyperolius riggenbachi. Next base: position 223,722,853 of record NC_090649.1, read on the forward strand.
TGAACCTGTGGAAAGCAGTGGTATCCTGACCGAAAGTGATGAAGAGGCTTTGGTCCCGGCTAGAGCCAGGCGTACCAGACCCCACGTCGTTAGACCGCAGGTGGCGCAGGATCCGCCTCAAGGGCAGCAGGGTGGTGCTAGCGCTGATGATAGTTTTCTTGGTGAGGCAGGCACCAGCAGCGCAGCAGTTTTCTTGGTGAGGCAGGCACCAGCAGCGCAGCATCTCCTGGACTTGGTACCAGTACTTCTGTAGACCCTGGCGAAGTGGTGAGCGTCAGCATGGAAGTTGAAACTGGTACGGTGGCAAGTGCAGTAGTACCCCCGTCGCAGCCACCAAGAAGAAGACGGGCCCGTAGTACCCATAGACTCCCAGAGGTGCTGGCACATCCAGATTGGCAATCCCCTGATTCCGCTGCACCCGTAGTGCCCCCTTTCACCGCCCAGTCTGGAGTCCAGGTGGCGACAGCTCATCTAGGAACGGCCCTAGACTTTTTGCAGCTGTTCATTACCCAGGTTCTCTTGGACTTAATTGTGGTTGAGACCAAGCGTAAAGTCACACAATTCATCACCGAGCACCCGGAGAGCATGTATGCCCAGCCTTTCGGGTGGAAACCAGTCCAAGTTTCCGACATTAAAATCTTTTTGGCCCTTATCCTTCACTTGGGACTAATGAAACAGAATGTATTGCGGTCGCATTGGTCTACGAACCCAGTACATCATGTTCCTTTGTACCCTGCTGCCATGTCCAGGACACGATTTGAGTCCATCCTGCGCTTCCTGCACTTCAACGACGACAAAACCTGTCATGAAAAGGGCCACCAGGGGCGTAACTAGAAATCACTGGGCCCCCCTGCGAATATTTGGATGGGCCCCCCCCCCCCCCCCCCATAGGTGCCAAATAATCATAATGGGGCAGTGTTTCACTGTAAATTAATTGTAAAGTGGGCAGCATTTTACCAGACAATCGTAATGTGGGCCAGAAAATCGTAATGTGGGCAGAGTTCACCAGAAAATCGTAATGTGGGCCTTTAGAAAATCATAATGTGGGCAGAGTTCACCAGAAAATCGTAATGTGGGCACCAGTCACCAGAAAATTGTAACGTGGACAGCATTCACCAGACAATCGTAATGTGGGCAGCGTTCACCAGAAAATCATAATGTGGGCAGAGTTCACCAGAAAATCATAATGTGGGCAAAGTTCACCAGAAAATCATAATGTGGGCACCAGTCACCAGAAAATTGTAACGTGAGCAGCAGTCACCAGAAAATTGTAACGTGGACAGCATTCACCAGACAATCGTAATGTGGGCAGCGTTCACCAGAATATCGTAATGTGGGACAGAAAATCGTAATGTGGGCAGAGTTCACCAGAAAATCGCCATGTGGGCAGCAGTCACCAGAAAATCGCCATGTGGGCAGCAGTCACCAGAAAATCCTAATGTGGGCAGCAGTCAGTTACCAGAATATCATAATGTGGGCAGCACACACCAGAAAATCCTAATGTGGGCAGCAGTCACCAGAAAATCCTTATGTGGGCAGCAGTCACCAGAAAATCCTTATGTGGGCAGCAGTCACCAGAAAATTGCAATGTGGGCAGCAGTCACCAGAAAATTGCAATGTGGGCAGCAGTCACCAGAAAATCGCAATGTGGGCAACAGTCACCAGAAAATTGAATGTGGGCAGCAGTCACCAGAAAATCCTAATGTGGGCAGCATACACCAGAAAATCGTAATGTGGGCAGCAGACACCAGAAAATCGCAATGTGGGCAGCAGACACCTGAAAATCGTAATGTGGGCAGCAGACACCAGAAAATCATAATATGGGCAGCAGACACCTGAAAATCGTAATGTGGGCAGCAGTGACCAGAAAATCGTAATGTGGGCAGCAGACACCAGAAAATCGTAATGTGGGCAGCAGTCACCAGAAAATTGCAATGTGGGCAGCAGTGACCAGAAAATCGTAATGTGGGCAGCAGTGACCAGAAAATCGTAATGTGGGCAGCAGACACCTGAAAATCGCAATGTGGGCAGCAGACACCTGAAAATCGCAATGTGGGCAGCAGACACCTGAAAATCACAATGTGGGCAGCAGACACCTGAAAATCGTAATGTGGGCAGCAGACACCTGAAAATCGTAATGTGGGCAGCAGACACCTGAAAATCGTAATGTGGGCAGCAGACACCTGAAAATCGTAATGTGGGCAGCAGACACCTGAAAATCGCAATGTGGGCAGCAGTGACCAGAAAATCGTAATGTGGGCAGCAGACACCTGAAAATCGCAATGTGGGCAGCAGACACCAGAAAATCGTAATGTGGGCAGCAGACACCAGAAAATCATAATATGGGCAGCAGACACCTGAAAATCGTAATGTGGGCAGCAGACACCAGAAAATCGTAATGTGGGCAGCAGTGACCAGAAAATCGTAATGTGGGCAGCAGTGACCAGAAAATCGTAATGTGGGCAGCAGTGACCAGAAAATCGTAATGTGGGCAGCAGACACCTGAAAATCGCAATGTGGGCAGCAGACACCAGAAAATTGAATGTGGGCAGCAGTGACCAGAAAATCGTAATGTGGGCAGCAGACACCTGAAAATCGCAATGTGGGCAGCAGACACCAGAAAATCGTAATGTGGGCAGCAGACACCAGAAAATCATAATATGGGCAGCAGACACCAGAAAATCATAATATGGGCAGCAGACACCTGAAAATCGTAATGTGGGCAGCAGACACCAGAAAATCGTAATGTGGGCAGCAGTGACCAGAAAATCGTAATGTGGGCAGCAGTCACCAGAAAATCGCAATGTGGGCAACAGTCACCAGAAAATTGAATGTGGGCAGCAGTGACCAGAAAATCGTAATGTGGGCAGCAGACACCTGAAAATCGCAATGTGGGCAGCAGACACCAGAAAATCGTAATGTGGGCAGCAGACACCAGAAAATCATAATATGGGCAGCAGACACCAGAAAATCATAATATGGGCAGCAGACACCTGAAAATCGTAATGTGGGCAGCAGACACCAGAAAATCGTAATGTGGGCAGCAGTGACCAGAAAATCGTAATGTGGGCAGCAGTGACCAGAAAATCGTAATGTGGGCAGCAGACACCTGAAAATCGCAATGTGGGCAGCAGACACCTGAAAATCACAATGTGGGCAGCAGACACCTGAAAATCGTAATGTGGGCAGCAGACACCTGAAAATCGTAATGTGGGCAGCAGACACCAGAAAATCATAATATGGGCAGCAGACACCTGAAAATCGTAATGTGGGCAGCAGACACCTGAAAATCGTAATGTGGGCAGCAGACACCTGAAAATCGTAATGTGGGCAGCAGGCACCTGAAAATCGTAATGTGGGCAGCAGACACCTGAAAATCGCAATGTGGGCAGCAGACACCTGAAAATCGTAATGTGGGCAGCAGACACCTGAAAATCGTAATGTGGGCAGCAGACACCAGAAAATCGCAATGTGGGCAGCAGTGACCAGAAAATCGCAATGTGGGCAGCAGTGACCAGAAAATCGTAATGTGGGCAGCAGTCACCAGAAAATTGCAATGTGGGCAGCAGTCACCAGAAAATTGCAATGTGGGCAGCAGTGACCAGAAAATCGTAATGTGGGCAGCAGTGACCAGAAAATCGTAATGTGGGCAGCAGACACCTGAAAATCGCAATGTGGGCAGCAGACACCTGAAAATCGCAATGTGGGCAGCAGACACCTGAAAATCGCAATGTGGGCAGCAGACACCTGAAAATCGTAATGTGAGCAGCAGACACCTGAAAATCGTAATGTGGGCAGCAGACACCTGAAAATCGTAATGTGGGCAGCAGACACCTGAAAATCGTAATGTGGGCAGCAGACACCTGAAAATCGTAATGTGGGCAGCAGACACCTGAAAATCGCAATGTGGGCAGCAGTGACCAGAAAATCGTAATGTGGGCAGCAGACACCTGAAAATCGCAATGTGGGCAGCAGACACCAGAAAATCGTAATGTGGGCAGCGGACACCAGAAAATCATAATATGGGCAGCAGACACCTGAAAATCGCAATGTGGGCAGCAGACACCAGAAAATCATAATATGGGCAGCAGACACCTGAAAATCGTAATGTGGGCAGCAGACACCTGAAAATCGTAATGTGGGCAGCAGACACCTGAAAATCCCCCCGCAGAATTTCAGAGCGGGCCCCCCCCCCCCCCCCCCCCCCGGCCCGCTCTGAAATTGATTTTAATTGTTTTTTTTCACAAAGTGTCATGTTCCGCTAACTTGTGACAAAAAAAAAAAATCTTCTATGAACTCACCATACACCTAACGGAATACCTTGGGGTGTCTTCTTTCTAAAATGGGGTCATTTGTGGGGTTCCTATACTGCCCTGGCATTTTAGGGGCCCTAAACCGTGAGGAGTAGTCTGGAAATCAAATTCCGCAAAATGACCTGTGAAATCCTAAAGGTACTCATTGGACTTTGGGCCCTTTAGCGCAGTTAGGGTGCAAAAAAGTGCCACACATATGGTATCGCCGTACTCGGGAGAAGTAGTACAATGTGTTTTGGGGTGTATTTTTACACATACCCATGCTGGGTGGGAGAAATAACTCTGTAAATGGACAATTTTGTGTAAAAAAAAATTAACAAATTGTCATTTACAAAGATATTTCTCCCACCCAGCATGGGTATGTGTAAAAATACAACCCAAAACACATTATACTACTTCTACTGAGTATGGCAATACCACATGTGTGGCACTTTTTTGCAGCCTAAGTGCGCTAAGGGGTTCAAAGTCCAATGAGCACCTTTAGGCTTTACAGGGGTGCTTACAATTTAGCACCCCCCAAAATGTCAGGACAGTAAACACACCCCACAAATGACCCCATTTTGGAAAGTAGACACTTCAAGGTATTCAGAAAGGGGCATGGTGAGTCCGTGGCAGATTTCATTTTTTTTGTCGCAAGTTAGAAGAAATGGAAACTTTTCTTTTTTTTTTTGTCACAAAGTGTCATTTTCCGCTTACTTGTGACAAAAAATAATATCTTCTATGAACTCACTATGCCTCTCAGTGAATACTTTGGGATGTCTTCTTTCCAAAATGGGGTCATTTGGGGGGTATTTATACTATCCTGGAATTCTAGCCCCTCATGAAACATGACAGGGGGTCAGAAAAGTCATAGATGCTTGAAAATGGGAAAATTCACTTTTTGCACCATAGTTTGTAAACGCTATAACTTTTACCCAAACCAATAAATATACACTGAATGGGGTTTTTTTTAATCAAAAACATGTTTGTCCACATTTTTCGTGCTGCATGTATACAGACATTTTACTTTATTTGAAAAATGTCAGCACAGAAAGTTAAAAAAATCATTTTTTTGACAAAATTCATGTCTTTTTTGATGAATATAATAAAAAGTAAAAATCGCAGGAGCAATCAAATAGCACCAAAAGAAAGCTTTGTTAGTGACAAGAAAAGGAGCCTAAATTCATTTAGGTGGTAGGTTGTATGAGCGAGCAATAAACCGTGAAAGCTGCAGTGGTCTGAATGGAAAAAAAGTGGCTGGTCCTTAAAGAGACACTGAAGCGAAAAAAAAAATTATGATTTGTATGTGTAGTACAGCTAAGAAATAAAACATTAAAATCAGATACATCAGTCTAATTGTTTCCAGTACAGGAAGAGTTGAGAAACTCCAGTTGTTATCTCTATGCAAAAAAGCTATTAAGCTCTCCGACTAAGTTAGTCGTGGAGAGGGCTGTTATCTGACTTTTATTATCTCAACTGTAATTGAACTGTTTACTTTTCCTCTGCCAAAGGAGAGTTCATTACTTCACAGACTGCTCTGAAAGACTCATTTTGAATGCTGAGTGTTGTGTAATCTGCACATATTATAGAATAATGCAATGTTAGAAAAAACACTATATACCTGAAAATAAAAGTATGGGCCCTTTTCCACTAGCAATCGCTAGCGTTCACGCTGAACGCTAGCGATTGCTGAATCGCAATTACCGCCGATTCCCCGACGTTCGCGGCCGCGATTTTGCTATGCTATGCACTGCATAGCAAAATCGCGGCAAAAGTCGCACCGCGGCGCGTTCGCGATCAAGTAAAAAACGAATCGCGGTAGTGGAAATTACCTACCGCGATTCCTATGTTAAAAAGCAAACCGTAGCGATTGTAAAATCGCTAGCGGTTTGCGTTTTTGCGATTCAGCCAGCGCTGGTGGAAAAGGGCCCTATGAGAATATTTTCTTTGCTGCTAATCTTCTAGTAATTATTCATAGTACACAAAAAATTCATTATATCATATTTTTTTTTCGCTTCAGTGTCTCTTTAAGGGGTGTAAAGCCCACGGTCCTCAAGTGGTTAAGCGCGACGCTTCGTGCGCACCGCAAAACTTTACATGCGTAAACCTTTACTTTCATAAAGTTTAGTGCATATCTTTTTGCACGCAAAACTTTGCATGCGATTTCTTGAAGCTTTGCGCGTGCTAACTACTTAGAACCCTAGTTAGCACACACAAAGCCTTTAGGCGTGCTAACTAGGTTAGCACCGCTTTGTGAATCGAGCCCATAATTTATATTATGATCCCTTACCTGACCATGGACTTGATTTACAAAAGGGTAGTAACTTAGTTAGCACACCTAAAAGCCCCTTAGCAGTCCAAAGCCCTTTATGGAGCACTAAGTTTTGCACGCTAAGTTACCGCGTGTAAAGTTTACCGCTGCGCGGTGCGCACAAAACTTCGCACCAGGCACAACCGGTGCAACGTTTTGCGACGTTTAGCGCGCAGCGCTAAACTTTGCACGCGATAAACAAAAGCTTTGGGCGTGCTAACTGCTTAGCACTGTAGTTAGCACGCCCAAAGCTTTTAGGCATGCTAACTAAGTTAGCACCCTTTTGTAAATCGAGCCCCATGTATTTATCAGCTTCTTTTTTTCATCTAAATTGTGATTAAAGTAGAACCTGTCAAAATAAGGTATACAAGCCTTGAATTCCATGGGCGAGATTCACAAAGTGGCGCTAAGTGTTAGCGCCGCTGTGAAAAGCCTCTTAGTGCCCCATAAGTAGCTCTGCGCGCACTAACGGCCGTGCAGAGCTACTTCACGCACAGCCCCGCACAAAGTGCATGCAGCACGGCTTAGCACCGGTTAGTGAATCAAGCCCCATGTATATTCTTGTACTGGTTAAGCTAACATGACAGTTAATTTTAGACATCTAGGCCTTGATTCACTAAGCGGCACTAAGGCAATTAGTGAGCCCTAATACTTTGTGGGCGCAAACCAGGGCGCCGATAGTAGTGCGCAGTGCGACGATAATGGCACACCCGCTGCGCTGGAAACCTTGCAAAAAAAGCGCATCGAGTGCCCCGAAAAGGCGTGCAAAGAGCGAGGTGCTGTACGCGATGTAGCTTGGCACGGCTATTAGTGCGCGCACAGCTACTTTTCGGGCAGTAAATGGCTTTTCACTTCAGCGCTAACACTTAGCGCCGGTTAGTGAATCAAGCCGCTAGGGCTAGATTCACAAACCCGTGATAACTCTTATCATGGTCACGCTAGCGTTATATCGCGCATAATGTTTTTCGGGAATTTGCGCGTGAAATAGCGTCCGTATTTGCGCAAAATACATGATTTTCAAGCAAAAACGGCCACGATTTTGCACCCAAATTCGTGTTTGCTTGCAAAAAACATTACGTTATAGCGAGTGCAAAACGTTACCACGACCGTGATAAGAGTTATCATGACTTTGTGAATCAAGCCCCTAATGTCTAATATTTAACCACATATGAAAGGGGACAGGCATATATTACATTGGAATTATTCTCCAAAGCTGCAGCATTTCAAACTGCTTTTCCTGATAAAATGTCTCAGATGCAAAATATATATAGTCACTGGATTGTTTTTTGCATCGTTTTATATTTATGGAGGTATGACTGAGCAGCAGACTGAGAGAAGAATTCAATACAGTATTTTGCAATAGTAAAAGTTGTTTCAGTTATCCATGAAAATGCACTCATTTTTTTCTGGACTTATACCTCGTTCACATTGTTAACGCAAAATGGCCGTGCGATCACAATGCAACCACCCCACGCCATCTGCACCACTCTGCGCTGCTGGTCCCATTCATTACACTCACTTGATTTTAAAAGTAATTTGATACATTGGGCTTGATTCACTAAACCGTGATAACTCATATCATGGCTGCGCTAGCGTTTTCACGTGTGTGTTTTGCACGCAATCACAAATTTCCATGCGCAATTGCGCATGAAAATTCACGTTTGCGTGTAAAACGCCAAAACGCACGCATAAACGGTAGTGCGGCCGTGATGTGACTTATCACGGTTTAGTGAATCAAGCCCATTGGGACACATGCACCAATCAGGAATTTTAACTCTATTTACACTGACATGGTAGCGACACGGCAATATTTCTGGCAAGTCCACATAGGCCGTGGCCTAGGGCGCCAGATAAAACTGATAAACTAGGGGCGGATGAGGGAAGTAAATAGATGTGCAGTACCGTGCTATTCATGGGGCCAACAGCTGTCTGTGATGCAGCTGCACTGCACTCTCCAGTCTCTCCCTTCAGTTCACAGAAGCAGGCAGCATATTAGTAGTCAGCCAGACATGGTCAGCGGACACCCGCCCTGCTTTAGAGTTTGCACAACTGTAGACATCAGCGGCCGTGGGAAACCCAAAGCTTTTAGGTGTGTTAACTAAGTTAGCACGCTTTTGTGAATCGAGCCCGAGGTGGTTACAGTGGGGATAGATGCCAGCTTTGCCCATCTACCAGTATTACATAATCTGTACGAGGGATTTGTAAAAGCAGAGTGTATAATTTGATGTGCATTTAGTAATTGGAACATGTATGGAATATGTGGGGGTTATGTGTCTCCCTCATTTTATGTATAGTGTAGAATGATGTATATGTATATAATAAAACTCTCTATTTGCCCTCTTTCTAACTTACTCTGGCCACCCTCTATTTAGTGTTTTCTGCCTCAATTGTGAATTGTCCATCTGTGCCCATTTGCACCCACATCTCACTCTTCCATTTGTGCAGAAAAGAGAAAAAATTGACCGGAAATCGAGCTAGCAGAGGGCATTTTGGAGAATTACTGTAGTATAGCTTGGCCAAACTAATTAATTTAGCAGCACTATAGGGGAGCTCACTTAGCTGAGTATTTACGGGGGAAGGGGACATTACGGAGCAGAGGAGCATAGACTAGCAGGGTAGCATTGTAGCTAGTGGCTCTATAAGGTTAGGGCTATATCTAGGAGCATTATTACTGGCAACACTAAAGGGGAGCTAAATGCAGGGTGCCCTAACATTATTACTGTAATCATTATGTATTTGTCCTTGGACCTCACAAACGAATCCCTATCATAGTCTAATGTCCTACCATATTAGTATTATGTATTTATATAACAGTGACATCTTCTGCAGCACTGTACAGGGTACATAGTCATGTCACTGACTGTCCTCAGAGGAGCTCACAATCTAATCCCTACCCCAGGGGTGGACTGGAACCTTTTGGCCTGGAGGGAAAACACAAACTAGAGGCTAATTTTCACAGCAGCCCCAGCCCAAATGACATCAGACATGTGCTATTTGCCAGTATTCACGTGGTAAGGACACTGGAGGGACAGCGTGACAGGTACAGTATGAATGCATTGACACCGGGGGGAGGGGGGGGGCTATGCACATAATACATTTTGTGTTCCAACTGCTGGGGTTTCCGTTGCATAGTTATTTGGGTTGAAAAAAGACATACGTTCATCGAGTTCAACCAAAGAACAAAGTACAACACCAGCCTGCTCCCTCACATATCCCTGTTGATCCAGGGGAAGGCAAAAAAACCCTTACAAGGCATGGTCCAATTAGCCCCAAAAGGGAAAGCATCCCTTCCTGACTCCAGATGGCAATCAGATAAAATCCCTGAATCAGCATTACTGGGCATTACCTAGTAATTGTAGCCATGGAAGTCTTTGACTGCAAGGAAAGCATCTAAGCTCCCTTTAAATGCAGGTATAGAATTTGCCATAACTACTTCCTGTGGCAATGCATTCCACATCTTAATCACTCTTACTCTAAAGAACCCTTTCCTAAATAAATGGCTAAAACATTTTTCCTCCGTGTGCAGATAATAGGCTTGATTCACTAACCGGCGCTAAGCCGGTTAGTGAGCGTTAACACTTTGTGGGCACAAACCAGGGCGCTAGAGGCTTGATTCACTAAGATAAATTCACTAAGACAAATAGCGTGCCTTATTAGAGTTAAGGGGCCTTATCAGAGTTAGCGTGCCTTATATGCTATTCTGATAAGGCACACTAACTCTGATAAGGCCCCTTAATTATGATAAGGCACAGATAAAGCCCCTTATCTCTGTAAGGCACACTAAGGCCTCAATTCACTAACTGGCGCTAAGCTGGTTAGGAGGCCTTAAGAGCTACTGGGCGCAAATCACAGCGTTAGGTGGTTTGCTCCCACAGGACCACCCACATCGTGAGCAGCGCGGTGGGACAGTAATAGTGTGCGGTGCAACGTTATTGTTGCACCCACTGCCCTGTAAATAACCCACCCGGTGCGACGAAAACGGCGCATCGGGTGCCCCTGAAATGGCGCATTAATGCCAGCAGCAATGCCAGAAATCTTCTGCTTTTACCAGAATGGGTAGCGGCGTTCATCATTCGTGATTATCGTGCTTGATCGACCACATCGCCCGACATTTCCCAGCATCTCAGATCGATACATTCAACCAATTTCCACCTGAAATCAGTCAAAATTTTGATTGGGCATGCTTGTGGCGGCACAGGTTTTTATCCATTTCGATAATCAGTTGGGGGATCGGCTGTCAAGTTGAGAGATGTATGGTCACTGTAATTCCCCAATGCTTATCCCCCCACCCCACACACATTTATGTCCTCCTCTTCACCACCATCTCTACTAATCCCTCAAATATGTCCCGCTTAGCTTTCCTGTATGACAAGAAGGCACAGCCAGCACTGAAAAATATTACGCGCGTTCTAGTGCTAGCTAGCGTGACTGTGATAAGAGTTATCAAGGCTTTGTGAATCAAGCACCTTGTCTGTAATATGACTCCTGTTTCTGCCAAATTCTCACACAAGGCTGCGATCAGCCCTCCTGGAGTCTGGGGACTGTCTGCGATCAGCCCTCCTGGAGTCTGGGGACTGTCTGCGATCAGCCCTCCTGGAGTCTGGGGACTGTCTGCGATCAGCCCTCCTGGAGTCTGGGGACTGTCTGCGATCAGCCCTCCTGGAGTCTGGGGACTGTCTGCGATCAGCCCTCCTGGAGTCTGGGGACTGTCTGCGATCAGCCCTCCTGGAGTCTGGGGACTGTCTGCGATCAGCCCTCCTGGAGTCTGGGGACTGTCTGCGATCAGCCCTCCTGGAGTCTGGGGACTGTCTGCGATCAGCCCTCCTGGAGTCTGGGGACTGTCTGCGATCAGCCCTCCTGGAGTCTGGGGACTGTCTGCGATCAGCCCTCCTGGAGTCTGGGGACTGTCTGCGATCAGCCCTCCTGGAGTCTGGGGACTGTCTGCGATCAGCCCTCCTGGAGTCTGGGGACTGTCTGCGATCAGCCCTCCTGGAGTCTGGGGACTGTCTGCGATCAGCCCTCCTGGAGTCTGGGGACTGTCTGCGATCAGCCCTCCTGGAGTCTGGGGACTGTCTGCGATCAGCCCTCCTGGAGTCTGGGGACTGTCTGCCATCAGCCCTCCTGGAGTCTGGGGACTGTCTGCCATCAGCCCTCCTGGAGTCTGGGGACTGTCTGCCATCAGCCCTCCTGGAGTCTGGGGACTGTCTGCCATCAGCCCTCCTGGAGTCTGGGGACTGTCTGCCATCAGCCCTCCTGGAGTCTGGGGACTGTCTGCCATCAGCCCTCCTGGAGTCTGGGGACTGTCTGCCATCAGCCCTCCTGGAGTCTGGGGACTGTCTGCCATCAGCCCTCCTGGAGTCTGGGGACTGTCTGCCATCAGCCCTCCTGGAGTCTGGGGACTGTCTGCCATCAGCCCTCCTGGAGTCTGGGGACTGTCTGCCATCAGCCCTCCTGGAGTCTGGGGACTGTCTGCCATCAGCCCTCCTGGAGTCTGGGGACTGTCTGCCATCAGCCCTCCTGGAGTCTGGGGACTGTCTGCCATCAGCCCTCCTGGAGTCTGGGGACTGTCTGCCATCAGCCCTCCTGGAGTCTGGGGACTGTCTGCCATCAGCCCTCCTGGAGTCTGGGGACTGTCTGCCATCAGCCCTCCTGGAGTCTGGGGACTGTCTGCCATCAGCCCTCCTGGAGTCTGGGGACTGTCTGCCATCAGCCCTCCTGGAGTCTGGGGACTGTCTGCCATCAGCCCTCCTGGAGTCTGGGGACTGTCTGCCATCAGCCCTCCTGGAGTCTGGGGACTGTCTGCCATCAGCCCTCCTGGAGTCTGGGGACTGTCTGCCATCAGCCCTCCTGGAGTCTGGGGACTGTCTGCCATCAGCCCTCCTGGAGTCTGGGGACTGTCTGCCATCAGCCCTCCTGGAGTCTGGGGACTGTCTGCCATCAGCCCTCCTGGAGTCTGGGGACTGTCTGCCATCAGCCCTCCTGGAGTCTGGGGACTGTCTGCCATCAGCCCTCCTGGAGTCTGGGGACTGTCTGCCATCAGCCCTCCTGGAGTCTGGGGACTGTCTGCCATCAGCCCTCCTGGAGTCTGGGGACTGTCTGCCATCAGCCCTCCTGGAGTCTGGGGACTGTCTGCCATCAGCCCTCCTGGAGTCTGGGGACTGTCTGCCATCAGCCCTCCTGGAGTCTGGGGACTGTCTGCCATCAGCCCTCCTGGAGTCTGGGGACTGTCTGCCATCAGCCCTCCTGGAGTCTGGGGACTGTCTGCCATCAGCCCTCCTGGAGTCTGGGGACTGTCTGCCATCAGCCCTCCTGGAGTCTGGGGACTGTCTGCCATCAGCCCTCCTGGAGTCTGGGGACTGTCTGCCATCAGCCCTCCTGGAGTCTGGGGACTGTCTGCCATCAGCCCTCCTGGAGTCTGGGGACTGTCTGCCATCAGCCCTCCTGGAGTCTGGGGACTGTCTGCCATCAGCCCTCCTGGAGTCTGGGGACTGTCTGCCATCAGCCCTCCTGGAGTCTGGGGACTGTCTGCCATCAGCCCTCCTGGAGTCTGGGGACTGTCTGCCAGCAGCCCTCCTGGAGTCTGGGGACTGTCTAATACTTTTAAAGCAAGACAATACCTTATGTAGCTGTGCACATGCAGTCATTTTAACAATGGTGAGAGACCAGAAATATTTTTGTTTCCCACAGATACTGCAGGCAAGTCTCTGCACTACATCATCCTGTGTATATTTACCAGCCTTCCCACCCTCTAATTGATCTGTAATTGGGTGTTTATTTACCTTAACGAGCCTAGTGGTTCACATCCTTATACAATAACATGAATGCACCAGGAACTCTACTAGCCCTATATCATGAAATGAGTGGCAGCCTGGTGGGAAATCTCCCCCCTTCCCCACTGGCCAGTCCTCTCATGCAATACCCTCACCATAGTCCAAGAACAATTTTTGTGGCAGCCAATTAACTTATTAGTTATTTTTTGGTGGGTGGGGGGGGGGGGAGATATAATTACCACAATTTGACACATCACCAGTTCATGACCTGTGATGCAGTCAATAATATCCTGTGCTACAATACATGTTCGGGCTCTATTTAGACCCCGGAAAGACAGCTGTAGAAAGTGGGCCTTGGACCAGCAGTGAAAAGTAAAAATCCGGCCCTGGGTAGCGCACTGTAATGATCGGTGTAGCACAGAGAGGGTCTGATTACCGGTGATCTGCAGTATCCCCGAGAATGCAGAATATACCCGATTATTGATGATCTGCAGTATCACCCATAATCAGATGTATATTCTAACCTCTGGACACCTGAGAGATAAGAGTGTTTAGGTGTAACCGTAATACTTAGAGTATTGCACCTTAGGAGAAGGTACAGAAGCAGTAAGGAGTACTGCACAGAAGTAAGTTCCTTCCGTATGCCTAGACTCTCCCGGGGGAGGAGCTAGGCTGAGGGTGGGAAGGATAGAGCGTGAGTGACACCAGTGAGGGGGTGTCACTAACAGATCTGGGAACTGCCTCTAACAGTAAGGCCAGTCCTCGAGGTCGGGCAAGCCAGGTCGTCAACACACAGGCAGATAAGGTACCAATACAGGAGACAGAAACGTAATCCAATAGACAGGCAGAGTTTGGCAACGGGGTATCAGAATAGCGAGGTACAGAGTCAGAAGGCAAATACAGGGTTCAGGAACGAGCAGAGGTCGGCAACAGGATATCAGAAATAGCAAGGTACAGAATCAGAGATCAGGAGGATAAGTCAGGCAAGCAGAAGGTCATAACAAATAATACAGTTCAATTTCCTAACGCTAAGGTGTGAGGTCCGTGATCATCAACACCTTTGGAAACTATGCTAGAACATAGATATGACAAGGTCTGAGTGCTACAACAATGTGATCGCAACACCAGACACCAGAGAAATGACCAGCACCCAGTATATATACATCAGCGCTTCCAGCGCCTCCCCTAAGTGCTGGACCAATGATAGTTGGTGGAAATGTCAGCTGACCAGCAGCTGACCTTCTTTTGGCTGTCATATAAACTCTGCCTCTCAGTGCGCGCGCGTGTCATTCTGAACCTGTGTGGACTATCAGTCCCAGCAACACCAGTCACATTTTGCAATGTCTCCGCTGGCCTGCACGCAGGGTGGGACGCACCGCTAACAGCCCATGCGGTGGCCTCCCCGCGCCCGGTCATACTGTCAGTAGCAGGCCTATGCGCGCAAACCGCCGCGTCAGACGCGGAGGTTTCTCTGCGTTCCGCTATGCCAGCCGCGGAAACAGCCGCCTCATCCTGCGTCCATGCGGCGGCTTTTCCGCGTTTCTTCACACGCACATTGTGCAATTAGCATTATCCACATCCGCTAGTTAAAGGACAACTGTAGTGAGAGGGATATGGAGTCTGCCATATTTACAGCCTTTAAACAATATCAGTTGATAGGTAGAGATGGCCCGACACTCCGATTTTCGGTTTGCGAACCCCGTTCACGAACTTCCGCGGAAGGTTTGGTTCGCACAAACTTTCGCGAACCGCAATAGACTTCAATGGGGAGGCGAACTTGGAAACACTTATGCAGGCCAGAAAAGTGATGGAAAAGATGTTTCAAGGTGTCTAACACCTGGACCCCCAGGTGGCGGAGTGGGATACATGCCAAAAGTCCCGGGGAAAAATCTGGATTTGACGCAAAGCATCGTTTTAAGGGCAGAAATCACATTGGCCTCGATTCACAAAGCGGTGCTAACCCAGTTAGAGACTTTAGGCGTGATAACCATTGCACCAAGCTGGTGAAAAGCCAGTATAGGCGTGAGAAGTTTAGGCATGATAAGTTTAGATCGCGCGCAAAGTCCCACACGCAAAGCAGCACATTAAACTTTTGATCAGCTGTGCACTGCGGTGCTAACCCAGTTGGTGCTATAATTACCCTAAACTTATCACACCTAAACTTATCACGCCTAAAGGGCTTTTCACCAGCATGCTAACTGTTAGCACCACTTTGTGAATCAAGCCAATTGAATGCTAAATTACAGGCCTAGGGCTCGATTCACAAAGCGGTGCTAACCCAGTTAGAGACTTTAGGCGTGATAACCATTGCACCACGCTGGTGAAAAGCCAGTTTAGGCGTGATAAGTTTAGGCATGATAAGTTTAGATACGTTTAGATCGCGTTCAAAGTCCCACACGCAAAGCAGCGCCATTAAACTCTATGCAAAGTGCACCAGACTTTGCTAGCACAAAACTTTTGATCAGCTGTGCACTGCGGTGCTAACCCAGTTGGTGCTTAAACTTATCACACCTAAACTTATCACACCTAAACTTCTCATGCCTAAACTGAGTTTAGGCGTGATAAAGGGCTTTTTAGCAGCGTGTAGGGATGGTCGGAAATGCCAATTTCCGATTCCACGGTAAATCCGCATTCCGCCATTGCCAAATACCGATTCCGCTTTCTGCTACCAATTTCCGCATTCCAATGCGGAATTTCCGCCGCAAATCGCGAAAATTCCGCCCGACTTTAACATTGATTTTCTCAAAAACTATCAGGTCTTTTTGAAAACTTTTTTTTGCATCTTGTTCAGGAGATTCTGCTTAATAAACCCTGAAAATTTGGTGTTTCTAGGACTTATGGGGGCTTTGCTATTAACCGCTAAAGTCGGCGGATTTTTACTGTAATGTAAATGCAGAAAATAGGCAGATGCGGATTTTCTGCCTTTTACATTACCGTAAAAAGTAAAAATCTGCCGACTTTAGCGGTTAATAGCAAAGCCCCCATAAGTCCTAGAAACACCAAATTTTCACTGTTTATTAAGCAGAATCTCCTGAACAAGATGCAAAAAAAAGTTTTCAAAAAGACCTTATAGTTTTTGAGAAAATCAATGTTAAAGTCGGGCAGAATTTCCGCGATTTCCGGCGGAAATTTCTGCGATTTCCGGCGGAAATCCGCCTAACGCACTTGCATTACCGATTTCCGCATTCCGATGCGGAAATGCAATTTCCGATCGGAATTTCGGAAATTGTATTTCCGTGGAATCCGAATGAGCATCCCTAGCAGCGTGTTAACTGTTAGCACCGCTTTGTGAATTAGGCCCCTAAAGTGCTTTAAAACTTCTTGCACGTGTATACATCAATCAGAGAGTGTAATTAGAGTACTGCTTCACACTGACACACTAAACTCACTGTGTAACGCACCGCAAACAGCTGTTTGTGTAGTGACGGCCGGGGTGGACTACTGCGCAGTGCGCACCATGGCGAGATTGCTCTTCCTCACTCAGTGATGTCTGGTTAGGTGATGTCTGTCTGCCTTATCAACTTTTGATGTTTCTTTCTCTACCATTGTTAAAGCTTACATCTATTTTTTTTTTACATTACATTTTTTACTTGCTGTTCAGTACCTGCAACGAGAATCTATTATGGAGGGCAAGTCTGCCATTGTGACCATGGGCAATGGCCGGGGAATCAGGGTTCAATTCCGGTCCGAAGTGGGAGCCTGAGACCCATGCTGTATAAGTCCTGTACCTGCCCTGACTACCCTTTGCAGACCAGGCATCTGTGGTCAGATGGACCCTTGACCCAGCGTAAGACAAACCAAGTCAAAAGCATTTGACAAGAATGTGTTATGGAGGGCAAGTCTGGCATTTATTCAACTGTGTGAAACTTTCTTTGGTACTTTCACAGTACCATGGTGTCCACGGCAGGTAACCATCCAACAGGTCGAGGAATCCTGCTTCGATTCCGCTTCCCGGAGTTGGAACCTAAGAAATGGCTACCACAAGGAAGGCAGCAGGCATGGCAGGGGATACACTGGTCCTGACTGTAAAAGTAAAAGAAAGAACCGACGACCAGGACTTTTTCGAGGCCCTGCTGTAATGAATCAACTTTAAATCCATTAACGAGAATCTGTTATGGAGGTGAAGTCTGCTATTGTGACCAATGACCATGGGTAATGGCCGGGGAATCCTTCCTGGTCTGATTCCGGTCCGGAGTAGTAGCCTAACAAACGACTACCACCACACATCCAGGCAAGGAGGGCAGCAGGCAGGCATGCACGCCCGCCCGCCCCGAGGTAGTGACCAAAAATAACAATACAGGACTCAGGAGGACTTTTGAGGCCCTAATGTAATGAATCTACTTTAAATCCTTTAACGAGAATCAGTTATGGAGGGCAAGTCTGATGGTGCCTTCACTGCGATTCACCAGGTTGGTCTCTGGCGAGAATCTGTTATGGAGGTCAAGTTTGCCATTGTGACCACTGACCATGGATAATGGCCGGGGAATCCTTCCTGGTGTGATTCCGGTCAGGAGTTGTAGCCTAACAAACGGCTACCACCACACATCCAGGCAAGGAGGGCAGGTGAGGTGGGTTCACTGAACACAAAAGGTAGGTAGATGCAGTGGGGTGGGTTCATTTAGGGTTGAGCCGAAATTTTCGAAATTTCGCGTTACTATAATTACGCATGCGAAATTTGCTATTACGATGCGAAATTATGGTAGCGTAATTGCCATTAAAATCGTAATTGAAAATACCGTAAGCGTAATTTTCAACGCGTAATTTCACGTTTCTTTCATAACGTAATTTCGCGTTAAACCATCCCGTAGTTTCGCGTTAAACCATCCCGTAATTTCACATTTCTTCGTAATTTCGCGAATTTCGTAATTACTTGTTACTAGGGATGGGACGAATCCACAATTTCTTCGAATCCGAATCCGGATCCGAATCTAAAAAGGTTCTCGAATATCTCGAACCTTTCGAATCCCGAATCTAACGAATCCTGCACATAAGAATTGTGCGATCCGTGGTATAGTTGCCCGCAGTATAGGTACCCAGGCATAGGTAGCGAGGTAAAGGTGCCTTCAGTATAGCTAGCTAGGTATGGGTGCCTTCAATATTGGTAGCTTTCAGTATAGGTAGCAAGGTATATGGGCCTTCAGTATAGGTAGCAGGGGATATGTGCCTTCAGTATAGGTAGCAGGGTATATGGGCCTTCAGTATAGGTAGCAGGGTATATGGGCCTGCAGTATAGGTAGAAAGGTATATGGGCCTTCAGTATAGGTAGCAGGGTATATAGGCCTTCAGTATAGGTAGCAGGGTATATGGGCCTTCAGTATAGGTAGCAGGGTATATGGGCCTTCAGTATAGGTAGCAAGGTATATAGGCCTTCAGTATAGGTAGCAGGGTATATGTGCCTTCAGTATAGGTAGCAGGGTATATGTGCCTTCAGTATAGGTAGCAGGGTATATGGGCCTTCAGTATAGGTAGCAGGGTATATGGGCCTTCAGTATAGGTAGCAGGGTATATGTGCCTTCAGTATAGGTAGCAGGGTATATGGGCCTTCAGTATAGGTAGCAGGGTTTATGGGCCTTCAGTATAGGTAGCAGGGTATATGGGCCTTCAGTATAGGTAGCAGGGTATATGGGCCTTCAGTATAGGTAGCAGGGTATATGGGCCTTCAGTATAGGTAGCAGGGTATATAGGCCTTCAGTATAGGTAGCAGGGTATATGTGCCTTCAGTATAGGTAGCAGGGTATATGGGCCTTCAGTATAGGTAGCAGGGTATATGGACCTTCAGTATAGGTAGCAGGGTATAGGGGCCTTCAGTATAGATAGCAGGGTATATGTGCCTTCAGTATAGGTAGCAGGGTATATGGGCCTTTAGTATAGGTAGCAGGGTATATGGGCCTTCAGTATAGGTAGCAGGGTATATGGGCCTTCAGTAAAGGTAGCAGGGTATATGGGCCTTCAGTATAGGTAGCAGGGTATATGGGCCTTCAGTATAGGTAGCAGGGTATATGGGCCTTCAGTATAGGTAGCAGGGTATATAGGCCTTCAGTATAGGTAGCAGGGTATAGGGGCCTTCAGTATAGGTAGCAGGGTATATGGGCCTTCAGTATAGGTAGCAGGGTATATAGAGGCCTTAAGTATAGGTAGGTATGTAGGTAGGTATAGGGGCCTTTAGGTAGGTAAAGGGACCTTCAGTATAGGTAGCAGGGTATAGGGCCTTAAGTATAGGTAGGTATGTAGGTAGGTAGGTATAGGGGCCTTTAGGTAGGTAGGTATAGGGGCCTTTAGGTAGGTAGGTAGGTACGTATAGGGGGCCTTTGGGTAGGTATAGTGTCCTGTAGGTAGGTAGGTATAGTGTCCTGTAGGTAGGTAGGTAGTTAAAGGGACCTTCAGTATATGTAGCAGGGTATAGGGCCTTAAGTATAGGTAGGTATGTAGGTAGGTAGGTATAGGGGCCTTTAGGTAGGTAGGTATAGGGGCCTTTAGGTAGGTAGGCACGTATAGGGGGCCTTTAAGTAGGTAGGTAGGTATAGAGGCCTGTAGGTAGGTATAGGGGCCTTTAGGTAGGTAGGTAGGTAGGTAAGTATAGGGGCCTTTAGGTAAGTAGGTAGGTATAGGGGCCTTTAGGTAGGTAGGTAGGTACGTATAGGGGGCCTTTAGGTAGGTATAGTGGCCTGTAGGTAGGTAGGTAGGTATAGTGGCCGGTAGGTAGGTAGGTATAGTGTCCTGTAGGTAGGTAGGTAGTTAAAGGGACCTTCAGTATAGGTAGCAGGGTATAAGGCCTTAAGTATAGGTAGGTATGTAGGTAGGTAGGTATAGGGGCCTTTAGGTAGGTAGGTATAGGGGCCTTTAGGTAGGTTGGCACGTATAGGGGGCCTTTAGGTAGGTAGGTATAGAGGCCTTTAGGTAGGTATAGGGGCCTTTAGGTAGGTAGGTACATATAGGGGGCCTTTAGGTAGGTATAGGGGCCTGTAGGTAGGTAGGTATAGTGGTAGGTAGGTAGTATAGGGGGCCTTTAGGTAGGTATAGGGGCCTGTAGGTAGGTAGGTATAGTGCCCGGTAGGTAGGTAGGTACGTATAGGGGGCCTTTAGGTAGGTATAGTGGCAGGTAGGTAGGTAAAGTGGTAGGTAGGTGTCGCTCCCCCCCCCGTGCCTCCTCCGCTCACCCCCATGGCCTCCTCCGTCCCCCGTGCCTCCTCGCTCACCCCTGCTTAAGTATCAACTCACCTGTCCAGTGGAGCGCAGAGCGGCAGACCTCGTCCTTACTTCTCGGTTCCCTCTAGTGGCCGGACCGGCTTTTACTGATGACGTCATTGTAAAAGCCGTCACTAGAGGGAACCAGGAAGTCAGCGAGAGGTCTGCCGCTCTGTCTGCGCTCCACTGGACGGGTGAGTTGATACAAAGTATGCGGGCGGCCGGGCGGAGGAGGCGCGGGGCGGTCGGAGGAGGCGCGGGTCGGAGGAGGACGAGTGCGAGCGGCGGATGCGCGGCGATGCAGCGTCGGGATTCGGCGGATTCGTAAAGTGGAAAATGGCGTCGGGATTCGAATCCACGAATCTCGAATATTTCCCAATATTCGAGGGATTCGTGGATTCGCCGGATTCGTCGTCCCATCTCTACTTGTTACTTATAAAAAATTACTTGTTCGCATTAGCCAATCAGAAGCGAATCAGCGGTAGTCAGACGAACGCTAACAAATTTTCGCATATAAACGCTTTTTCGCGTTAAACAGTGTAAAAACTAAGCATGCGCAGTTCAAGGGTGTAAACTACGCTTACAAACGTTTGCATGCAAGGCAAACGTAATTTCACGATACCCACCGTAACGCAAAAACGATGCGAAAATTAACGCTTACAGTAATATGAACTATCGTGAAATTACGTTATGTAACTACGCTTACAAACGGTTACATGCAAGGCAAACGTAATTTCACGATACCCACTGTAATACGAAAATTACGCTTACGCGGAATTTCGCAAAATCCTTCTTCATTACGATTATGTACTTACGGCCATAATCGTAATTACACTAATTACGCGAAATTTCGCGAAATCGTAATTAAGTCATTACGCTCATCTCTAGGTTCATTGAACACAAAAGGTAGTTAGATGCAGTGAGGTGGGTTCACTCAACACAAAAGGTAGGTAGATGCATTGAGGTGGGTTCACTGAACACAAAAGGTAGGTAGATGCAGTGAGGTGGGTTCACTGAACACAAAAGTTAGTTAGATGCAGTGAGGTGGGTACACTCAACACAACAGCTAGATATATGCAGTGAGGTGTGTTCACTCAACACAAAAGGTAGGTAGATGCATTGAGGTGGGTTCACTCAACACAAAAGGTAGGTAGATGCAGTGAGGTGGGTTCACTGCACACAAAAGGTAGGTAGATGCAGTGAGGTGGGTTCACTAAACACAAAAGATAGGTAGATGCAGTGAGGTTGATTCACTCAACACAACAGGTACTAGGTATATGCAGTACTGGGTATTACAATGTGCAGCTCCCTGTCACACACACAGGTAGTCACTGAATGTGCTGGGCTGCTGGCAGTGGCACACACAGTATGAATTAGCAAGGCTGTCTATGCAACACAAGTGCCAGTGGGACACACAGAAGAAAAAAAAATAGATCACAGGGACACACAGAAGAAAAAAAAATAGATCACAAGAACAGGATTATCTCTGAAAAGAGCTGTTGTGGGGTGCTATTATAGCAATAAGTTTCAGCCAGGAGCAAGCTAACAAGCCAAGAGCCTAACTAATCTTTCCCTAGGAGAAACAATCTGCAGCAGCTCGCCCTAGTCTGACTATAGCAGGCACATGAGTGAGTGTAATGGCCGGCAGAGCCTGCCTTATATAAGGGGGGGGGGGGGGGAGTGACTCCAGGGCTGAATGTAGCCTGATTGGCTACAATGTGCCTGCTGACTGTGACGTAGAGGGTCAAAGTTGACCCTCATAGAGCATTATGGGGTGAATCGAACTTCCTGGAAAGTTCGCCTTCGCCGGCGAAGGCGAACCACCCATCGTTCGCCTGGAACCGTTCGCCGGCGAACTGTTCGGGCCATCTCTATTGATAGGCAGCCCTGCTGATCTATTTGGCTGCAGTAGTGTCTGAAGTACACCAGAACCAAGCATGCAGCTAATATTATCAGATCTGACAATAATGTCAGAAACACCTGATCTACTGCATGCTTGTTCTGGGTCTATGGCTTAAAGTATTAGAGGCAGAGGACCAGCAGGGTTGTCAGGCAACTGGTATTGTTTAAAAGGAAATAAATATGGCAGCCTCCATATCCATTGCATTACAGTTGTCCATTAAAGAACACCTCTCAATTTAACTCATCACTCCTGCCTGGCCCCCAATATAACCACAACTCTAGAACCTCTCCCAGTATTATCCTGGATCCAGCCACCACACCTACTCAATACACTGTCCCCTCCAAGGCACTCTCCCACAGTCAATCCCACATGACCATTGGTACACCCACTCCAGCCTCTCCCTCAGAGTCCACCATTACTCCAGCCTCTACCCCTCTCCTCTTCATAGCCAGAGTGTCCCCATAGCTCCAGTCCCTTTCACACCCCCCACTTCATCACTTTCACTAACCACTCCATGCAGTTCCCCATGACCACCCTCATTTCAAGCTCTGCACCAAGTGTGAGTGCTGCCATCTTCAGTCTAGCTATAGCCATACAAGAGAAGTCTGCACTGGAACTTAAATGAGTATATGTGATTGAAATGCTATAGTAAATTATTCCAAAGCATAGAGTTAGTAAATAGTATTGTTATATTTCTGAAATGACACTGACCAGCTAATAGTTGAATAATTTTATCTTACAGTGCACAGTGATAGTAATTCACTCACCTCTCTGTTTTGATAAATGCTTTTGCTATGTGGCCTTTTGCTGTACAGGGCAAATCTGTGATAGGCAGTGGTGTAACAGAGTGATGTGCATGTTTAGCAGGGATAGCAGGGACAAATGCCATAGGACAGGTGAGGTGACCTTACTAGGCTCATGTAGATCAAAGGGCTGCTTGCTCATGAGTAAAAGCAGCTGGCACGTACAGATGAGTTACATATAG
This sequence comes from Hyperolius riggenbachi, assembly GCF_040937935.1. Taxonomy (NCBI): domain Eukaryota; kingdom Metazoa; phylum Chordata; class Amphibia; order Anura; family Hyperoliidae; genus Hyperolius; species Hyperolius riggenbachi. The sequence goes on from NC_090649.1 coordinate 223,746,299, forward strand.
CTCTTGGGCACTAGGGGAAAATAATGTAATTATGTAATGCCGTTAGTCAAGTATTGAGATAATGACATTGCAAGTGACACTGCTGTCAGCCAAGATATAGATATAACATCAGAGATTTAGTGCAGACTGCAGACTAAAAGGGGCATCGCAGAAGGTTAAAGAGACTCCGTAACAAAAATTGCATCCTGTTTTTTATCATCCTACAAGTTCCAAAAGCTATTCTAATGTGTTCTGGCTTACTGCAGCACTTTATACTATCACTGTCTCTGTAATAAAACAACTTATCTCTCTCTTGTCAGACTTGTCAGCCTGTGTCTGGAAGGCTGCCAAGTTCTTCAGTGTTGTGGTTCTGCTATGAACTCCGCCCTCCAGGCCCCTCTATGCACACTTCCTGTGTATTATTTAGATTAGAGCAGCTTCTCTCCTCTCTTATCTTTTACAAGCTGGATAAATTGTCCTCTGAGCTGGCTGGGCTTTCACATAGTGAGGAATTACAGACAAGGGCAAAGCTGTTTGCAGGAAGAAAAGAGCAGCCTGAAACTTCAGTGCATGAGAGATGCAGGGGGAAAGAAACACACAAATGATCTCTTGAGATTCAAAAGGAAGGCTGTATACAGCCTGCTTGTGTATGAATGTATTTTCTATGTGTGGACATACTGTACATCAACCTACTTCCTGTTTTGGTGGCCATTTTGTTTGTTTATAAACAAACTTACTCTTTTTAACCACCTTTAATGCGGCGGGGAGCAGCGAAATTGTGACAGAGGGTAATAGGAGATGTCCCCTAACGCACTGGTATGTTTACTTTTGTGTGATTTTAACAATACAGATTCTCTTTAAAGTGAATGAAAGGAGATACCTCAGTCAGAGAATTTCCTTATGATTCAAATTGAGAATTCCGTTTTTCAACCGATTACAAGTCTCAATGTGCTCTGGTGTGGAGAAGCATTATTATTATTATTATTATTATTATTATTATTATTATTATTATTATTGTGTATTCATATAGCTCCAACATCTTCAGTAGCACTGTATGAGCTGTTTTATAATTCACCTTCCCAGCCTGCAACTGTCTGTAAAAAGAGTTTGTCTTGACTAAGATTAGTTTTTACCTCCTTGGTGGTTAAATACTAGTCTAACCCTGAGAGTAGCTACAGGCAGGACTATGCAGAGAATAGTGCACAGCGGGCGTTTTCACTCAACTCCCTGGGGATCCAGACGCCAGCAGCCATTCTCCTTCCTGTCCTCCGAGTCTCTGCATCCCTCAGGTGAGATCACTGTTTGTCATGATGACAGACATCACGATGACAGATCTCACTACAGGGTTACAGCTCCACCCAGAGGATGGAGGGAGAACTGCAGAACCCAGGGAGTTGAGTACGTGCTTGGGCTGCTGCAGATCTCTCTTGCGGTGTGACTCTTCCCCCCCCCCCCCCGTTTTAGGGTCTAAAAGCCTGCAAAAAATGGTGCCCCCTTTGCAAACAACAACAACAAATAACATTTGTGAAGCGCTTTTCTCCCGTAGGACTCAGAGCGCATAAGCATATGGTTCAGACCATCGTGGTACAGAGGGAGAATTTTATAAGTCCGGAAATGCCAGGCTAACCAGGTGGCTTTTTAGTCTGGACTTGAATAGCTCCAGGGATGGTGCTGTCTTTACTGGGTGTGGCAGGGAGTTCCAAAGAGCATGACAGAAGGCCCTGTCTCCAGATCTTTTGAGGTGCACTCTGGGAGTGACCAAGTTTATAGAACTTGCTGATCTGAGGTTGTGAGAGGTGTGGTGCAGCATCAGCAAGTCCTTCATGTATCCAGGGCCCAGATTGTGCAGGGAATTGAATGTCAGCAGTCCAATCTTGAAGAGTATTCTCCATTCTACTGGTAGCCAGTGCAGTGAGCTAAGGATTGGTGTAATGTGACAGTGGGGAGGCTAGTTTGTTAGCAATCTGGCAGCAGCATTCTGCACTAATTGCAGGCGACGCAGGTCCTTTTTGGGAAGGCCAGCATAAAGGGCATTGCAGTAGTCCAGCCGTGATGTGATGAAGGCGTGAACTAGGGTTGGAAGATCCTCTGGGGGAATCAGATGTTTAATCTTTGCAATGTTCTTCAGATGAAAGTAGGAAGATTTAACTACAGATGAAATTTGGTTTCTGAAACTCAATTCCCCATCCCCATCGATTAGTACGCCAAGGCTGCGCACAAGGTTAGAGCTGTTTATGTCTGAATTTCCATCCCTGATTGGTGTTGCTTTAGGATAGAGCTCTTTTGATGGCGAGCGCTGGCTTTGCACAAAAAGGACCTCAATTTTCTCAGCATTCTGTTTCAACCAGTTATCATTCATCCATGCTTGTAGCTCAGCTAAGCAAGAATTTATTTTTGGAGTAGGGTCTGTTCCACCAGGTTTGAAGGACAGTTATAGCTGTGCATCATCGGCGTAGCAGTGGTACGTCAGGCCTTGACGTTGGATAAGTGTACTGAGTGGCAACATGTAGATTGCAAACAGCAGAGGGGATAGACCCTAAAATCCAGAAAGAATGAGACTGCCAGGGGGGGGGGGGGGGGTTGTTAACAGTAGAGGTTAGTCACAATTTAAGATGTAGGAGTAATATTCAACTGGAGTGCATCTCATAACATTCCATCTCGTGGATCCTCGTTTTGAAAGGTAGAATATATAAAGAAATATAAGAAAAGCTCATTTCAGTTTCATTATTTTGATTGATTCAGCAGGAGGCCTGAAAATAAATATATTAACAAAAGTACTGATGTTACAGTTGTTCAAGACCATTTTATCTAAACGTAGTCTATCATAAGCTCCCAGTTGCACTCAATGGATGATAGCCCTGCACAACCGGATTTGGTCCTGCTCTCCCCAGCTGTGCTGCTAAGCTTTTCAATACGTTGGCTCTCTACTATTGAATTACTCCATTACGGGGATGCCATTATATGATTACCAACTCCCTGGTTCATGATAATTATTTCTTGCAGGTTTTCAAGCCTCCAGGGTTATATTGCTATGCTAATACCGACATAACATATACTGTATTTGCACTATTTTTCTGTTTGGATACAGCGCTGTATTTTATATGATTCATTATTTTGGCTGTTGATATTGTTCTTGTTGATGATAAAACTAATAAAAACTATTGAAATATAAATGTAGTCTAAACTGACATCTGAATGAACTAACTGGAGAAATAATATTAAAGTTGTAACTTCTTACCCAAACCACTTCTTTTTATGAACTATACCATAAGGGACAAAAAAGAAAGAAATAGTGCTCTAACGTAGAAGAAAATCCAATGACTACATTAGAATATATCTTAGTTATTTTTAAAGAAAACCTTTTGTCTAATTACATAACTGATGCACTACATACTTTGCTCTGGCCATTGACAATATAAGTCATTATATAGTCATATGTGACTACATGGGCTTGATTCACAAAAGCATGCTAGCTTAGTTAGCACGCCTAAAGCCCATTAGGGTGCGCAAAGTTTATCGCTGCCCTTAGTGAGCCAAACGTTGCACCGGGTGTGCCTGAACCGTCACACAGTGTGACGTTTCGGGCGCACCCGGTGCAACATTTCAGGCGCACCCGGTGCAAAATTTCATGCACTACGGGCATGTCAGTTAAACAAGGTATGTATGATGATCTGCAGATATCATAGACTATGAATGCATTTTGCAGGAACAGATCTTTTGCAGATACTGATCTTTTGAATGTCTACAGCATCTTTGTGTGCAGCATCTTGTAAAGATTTCTTTCTGATGGGGAGTTCAGCTCAATAGAATAGACTGTGTAGGTATGGCTCTTATACTACATGGAAGGGGGTAAAATTGGTCTGTGATCTTTCATTTTCCAAAGACTATGGTCTGATGTGTGTATGAGCCTTTAGTTTAAAAAAAAAAAAAAAGTGTTAACTGCCAAAAAAGGCATTGGCCTAAATGAACCGTTTACAGATGGACATTCGTGCAACAATGTCTTTAAAATCATTAAAGATTACATTTCCCCAGCTATTGTCAAAATTTTAATAATATGAAATGCGTCACGTCGCTTAACCAGTATTATTAAAATCAACCTTTTAAAGTTTTGGGTGATAACAGCCTCTGATTTCAGAACTTTTCTGACCCATGAACTGCTTGCCTCTAATGGTTTGGGAATGAAACGCAACCCACAGAGAAAATGAGACTTAAATAATAAGAGTTTTTGTAAGAATACGTTCTTAGCTGGCAATTAAAGAGAATCTGTATTGTTAAAATCGCACAAAAGTAAACATACCAGTGCGTTAGGGGACATCTCCTATTACCCTCTGTCACAATTTCGCCGCTCCTCGCCGCATTAAAAGTGGTTAAAAACAGTTTTTAAAAGTTTGTTTATAAACAAACAAAATGGCCACCAAAACAGGAAGTAGGTTGATGTACAGTATGTCCACACATAGAAAATACATCCATACACAAGCAGGCTGTATACAGCCTTCCTTTTGAATCTCAAGAGATCATTTGTGTGTTTCTTTCCCCCTGCAGCTATCTTCCACTGAAGTGTCAGGCTGTTTCTTACTGCAGAGTGCAGACAGCTCTGCCCATATGTAATTCATCAGTATGTGAAAGCCCAGCCAGCTCAGAGGAGGATTTATCCAGCTTGTAAAAGATAAGAGAGAAGAGAGAAGCTGCCCTAATCTAAATAATACACAGGCAGTGTGCAGAGAGGGGCCTGGAGGGGGGAGATGCATCACAGAACCACAACACTGAAGAAGTTGGCAGCCTTCCAGACACAGGCTGACAAGTCTGACAAGAGAGAGATAAGTTGATTTATTACAGAGACTGTGATAGTAGAAAGTGCTGCAGTAAGCCAGAACACATTAGAATAGCTTTTGGAACTTGTAGGATGATAAAAAACAGGATGCAATTTTTGTTACGGAGTCTCTTTAAGTTCATGACAAATAATATGTAAATCCTGCACCTTCTTAATAACTAGGGAAAATGACTGTCCTCCTCACAAATACATTTGAAGTAAGAAATCTTAGCTAGCTATTTTAATAACATATATTTTATAGTTCTCTATTGAAGTTTAGTACCACGAAATCATGGCAGTAATATAAATCTGATATCCTAAAAATCCTTTTCAAAGAAAACTGCATTCTCTACTTTCAGACTTGAAGCTTTCACAGGAAATAAACCTTTTACATTAATCCCAATCCATAACAAATAAGAGCTTTCGGTCTGTCACCAAGTACATTATGTGATACTCCAGAGGGACTATTTTCTGAAGAGTGGCAGCCTACGATATAGAGCTGCGGTGTTTTGTTTTTCCACTTTTCTAATCTTGACTGCCACTTTTTTTTAAATTCCACGTTTGTGAAAGTAGCAGCAAGTTTTGTTCATTTATGATCTAGGCTTGAAAAGAGGAGAGCTGAAACACCGTATATACCCTAAAGTGGTAATCCTAATAAGCCTCAAACACTTCTATTAGAAAGTGGTAAAGTTGTGATCAGAAGTTCTTTTTGAGTGACTGAAAATTGGTAAACATATCTACAGTGACTTGCATTTTGGCTGCTTATTGCTAATTCTCACTTTCATACTGATATATAAAAAAAATTGTTGGAAAAAGAGGTGAGCGCGGTGTTTGAAATTAATTCCACTGCTCTTTACTGTCAAAGTGGTAAACGGCATTAAATCTTTTGAAGTTGCAACCCGGCGTGCTCATCTCTTTATAAATGTAGCAATCCGTACAAAATGAAGACAAACACAGGCTTTACGATATTAATGTTGCATAATAATACCATTTTTGATTTACATTTTTTTATTATAGCACCATGGGAATCTGTTTGTTTTATGACTTATGAAAGTTCAGCTGAATGTTGGATCAGGTTTGAATAAATGTTTTCTTTTTTATTTTTAGTCTAGACACTAATATCACCATTGCTTATTGTGTCGACAAGAGAACATTTCAATGACAATCTTAATGGCTTTAGTCTGACTAGAGAACATTCTACTCCACATAGGTTTGCCCTCAACAAAAGACTTATGCTAATTTATTTTAACCTTCATTCGCTTTTCATTATGCTTACATTGAGAAAAAGTAGATTAACAGTTAGTGTTACAGAATTGTAAAGAAATTGTTTTTAATGTGTTGAACTTAGATTCAGTGTTTGATTTTCATACCTTTTTATATATGGCATGCCCATTGTGTCAGGAACTAATAGTTAACACCTTTCTTTCCTTTACTGCAACTAAGGCTATTTGCACACTGGGACGTTATGCAGAACATGCTGTAGAAAACACGATCTTAATGCAATGGAGGAGAAAAGTGCGGTGCTAAGCGGGTTTTCCCGTGGTAAATGGCCGTGCGCACACTAATATGCGCGCATAAAGTAAGTACCTATCGCGCACAGCGCGGTGCGGCAAAAAACGTTGCATGGTGCGCTAACGTCACACCGTTCGCGCAGACTATGTGACGTTTAGCGCGCAAAGGCAAATTACCGTGCAAACGGTGCGACGGTTTCAACACACCGGCACAGATCGGTACTAACTTTGTGCGCCCAAACTACCTAGCGCCCTAGTTTGCACGCTCCAAACTATTTAGGCGTGCTAATTAGCTTAGCGCCGGATAGTGAATCAAGCCACTTGTGTTGTGTTCTGTGCAATCGAACACATAGGGCTTGATTCACTAAACCATGATAACCCATATAGCGTCCGTCTTTGCGCACATTTTCGCATTTGCGTGCGATCATGAATTTGCATGTGAATTTTTGTGTGAAAACACACATTTTTGCACAAAACACAACTGTTTTCATGTAAAAGATTCACGATTGTGTGCGAAAATTCATGTTTTCATGTGAAAAATCGGAATCACATGCAAATGCAAAAATGTGCCCGAAAACGTTCGTGATATGAGTTATCACGGTTAACCACTTGAGGACCTAGGGCTTTCTACCCCTTAAGGACCGGCCACTTTTTTCCATTCAGACCACTGCAGTTTTCACGGTTTATTGCTCGCTCATACAACCTACCACCTAAATGAATTTTGGCTCCTTTTCTTGTCACTAATAAAGCTTTCTTTTGGTGCTATTTGATTGCTTCTGCGATTTTTACTTTTTATTATATTCATCAAAAAAGACATGAATTTTGGCAAAAAAATGATTTTTTTAACTTTCTGTGCTGACATTTTTCAAATAAAGTAAAATTTCTGTATACATGCAGCACGAAAAATGTGGACAAACATGTTTTTGATTAAAAAAAAACCCATTCAGTGTATATTTATTGGTTTGGGTAAAAGTTATAGCGTTTACAAACTATGGTGCAAAAAGTGAATTTTTCCATTTTCAAGCGTCTATGACTTTTCTGACCCCCCTGTCATGTTTCATGAGGGGCTAGAATTCCAGGATAGTATAAATACCCCCCAAATGACCCCATTTTGGAAAGAAGACATCCCAAAGTATTCACTGAGAGGCATAGTGAGTTCATAGAAGATATTATTTTTTGTCACAAGTAAGCGGAAAATGACACTTTGTGACAAAAAAAAAAGTTTCCATTTCTTCTAACTTGTGACAAAAAAAATGAAATCTGCCACGGACTCACCATGCCCCTCTCTGAATACCTTGAAGGGTCTACTTTCCAAAATGGGGTCATTTGTGGGGTGTGTTTACTGTCCTGACATTTTGGGGGGTGCTAAATTGTAAGCACCCCTGTAAAGCCTAAAGGTGCTCATTGGACTTTGGACCCCTTAGCGCAGTTAGGCTGCAAAAAAGTGCCACAAATGTGGTATTGCCGTACTCAGGAGAAGTAGTATAATGTGTTTTGGGGTGTATTTTTACACATACCCATGCTGGGTGGGAGAAATATCTCTGTAAATGACAATTTGTTAATTTTTTTTTACACACAATTGTCCATTTACAGAGATCTTTCTCCCACTCAGCATGGGTATGTGTAAAAATACACCCCAAAACACATTATACTACTTCTCCTGAGTACGGCGATACCACATGTGTGGCACTTTTTTGCACCCTAACTGCGCTAAAGGGCCCAAAGTCCAATGAGTACCTTTAGGATTTCACATGTCATTTTGAGAAATTTCGTTTCAAGACTACTCCTCACGGTTTAGGGCCCCTAAAATGCCAGGGCAGTATAGGAACCCCACAAATGACCCCATTTTAGAAAGAAGACACCCCAAGGTATTCCGTTAGGAGTATGGTGAGTTCATAGAAGATTTTATTTTTTGTCACAAGTTAGCGGAAAATGACACTTTGTGAAAAAACACAATTAAAATCAATTTCCGCTAACTTGTGACAAAAAATAAAATCTTCTATGAACTCGCCATACTACTAACAGAATACCTTGGGGTGTCTTCTTTCTAAAATGGGGTCATTTCTCAAAATGACCTGTGAAATCCTAAAGGTACTCATTGGACTTTGGGCCCTTTAGCGCAGTTAGGGTGCAAAAAAGTGCCACACATGTGGTATCGCCGTACTCAGGAGAAGTAGTACAATGTGTTTTGGGGTGTATTTTTACACATACCCATGCTGGGTGGGAGAAACACCTCTGTAAATGACAATCTTTTGATTTTTTTACACACAATTGTCCATTTACAGCGGTATTTCTCTCACCCAGCATGGGTATGTGTAAAAATACACCCCAAAACACATTGTACTACTTCTCCCGAGTACAGCGATACCACATGTGTGGCACTTTTTTGCACCCTAACTGCGCTAAGGGGCCCAAAGTCCAATGAGTACCTTTAGGATTTCACAGGTCATTTTTGTTTCAAGACTACTCCTCACGGTTTAGGGCCCCTAAAATGCCAGGGCAGTATAGGAACCCCACTAATGACCCCATTTTAGAAAGAAGACACCCCAAGGTATTCCGTTAGGAGTATGGTGAGTTCATAGAAGTTTTTATTTTTTTGTCACAAGTTAGCGGAAATTGATTTTAATTGTTTTTTTTTCACAAAGTGTCATTTTCCGCTAACTTGTGACCAAAAATAAAATCTTCTATGAACTCACCATACTCCTAACGGAATACGTTTGGGTGTCTTCTTTCTAGAATGGGGTCATTTGTGGGGTTCCTATACTGCCCTGGCATTTTAGGGGCCCTAAACCGTGAGGAGTAGTCTTGAAACAAAAATGACCTGTGAAATCCTAAAGGTACTCATTGGACTTTGGGCCCCTTAGCGCAGTTAGGCTGCAAAAAAGTGCCAATCATGTGGTATCGCCGTACTCGGGAGATGTAGTATAATGTGTTTTGGGGTGTATTTTTACACATACCCATGCTGGGTGGGAGAAATACCTCTGTAAATGACAATTGTTTGATTTTTTTTTTACACACAATTGTCCATTTACAGAGAGATTTCTCCTACCCAGCATGGGTATGTGTAAAAATACACCCCAAAACACATTATACTACTTCTCCTGAGTACGGCGATACCACATGTGTGACACTTTTTTGCAGCCTAGGTGCGCTAAGGGGCCCAACGTCCTAATCACAGGTCATTTTGAGGCATTTGTTTTCTAGACTACTCCTCACGGTTTAGGGCCCCTAAAATGCCAGGGCAGTATAGGAACCCCACAAGTGACCCCATTTTAGAAATAAGACACCCCAAGGTATTCCGTTAGGAGTATGGCGAGTTCATAGAAGATTTTATTTTTTGTCACAAGTTAGTGAAAAATGACACTTGACGCTCTGTCAGAACGGAACACTTCAACACCTCCGCCCTCCTTTGCCTCAATGGTAAACATCCATTGACTCTGAGGGACACTGATCAATGCGCATATGGAAGTGCGACCGTCCGGGCATAATATGAGCAGTACGGATGGCTCGTTACTGCGGCGGCCACGTGAGTAAAAACTCCTACAGGTGGGGGAGCCAGGGAATAGCCTGCAATGCTCTGTTTCACACCTGGCATCACCTATCCACATGGACTATTCCAGTGCCCCGTCGCCGACAGTGTGTCCTCAAAGCTCACCGTCTTACACACAGGTTAAAAAAAAATGACAGCTCACAAAAAATATATGCTCACTTCTTTATTTACATTTATGTTACATTCATTAAAGAGGTTTTCTCATAAATGCAAACTTTGATAGAATTCCTTTAACAGGTGTGGTGACATGACCACAAACATATATGCAAGTACAAGATTATCATCAAGATGATTAAAGGAAAAAAAAATTAAAAATGTTTGCTTACCAAATTGAAACGTGCAACCAGCTGTGCTCAGGCCATTGTATGAAATGTCTAACCTGTACCCAGCTGTAATTCATAAAAGATAAGCATCCATGCAGTGGCATACCCAGGGGCATTTCATCCATCGGGCACAAGGGAACGTGGAGCACCGGGTGACTGCCAGGGAGGGGGTGTCACAAAGACCTCCCACAGAGACCATGGGCAGGAGGGGGAAGCAGCGCAAGGAGGAGGAGCAGCAGGGACAGTGGTGGGAAGGGGAGACCCCCCCCCCCCCCCTCCCTCACCTGGGTCCCATTCTTCAGCACTCTCCTCCTTCCGGATATGTGGAGGGGTGAAGGGCGGGTGGATAATAACTCATCTGACATACGCGTTCCAGGTGCTGGAGTACTGCGTCACTGTCACGTGCCACAGGTCTCTGCCTTCAATGTAACAGATTGTGAGCGACGTTGAACGCAGAGACCTGTGGCACGGTGACGGTGACGCAACACTCCACCGTTATTCGGCAACTATAGGGGCTGCATTTTCTACTTTGGGGTTATTACTGCAGCATTTGTCATTTTGGGGGTCATGGTTACTAATCGTATAAACCAATAATGCATGAACCAAAAGAAACATAATGACAGGAAAATATATATTTCTGCCATAAACTTGTTAAACTCTGAAATAATTAACACTGTGTACAACATTTTAAAATATTTGGTATATTGTCATGAAAAGTAATTTTGTTGTGTTACACAATGGCAAAGTGCTTGAATCTTGGATCTTATGCACTCCATGCTACCTGCTGGTTATCACATCTGTACATTCTCTGTAACACCTTAGGCTGCATTTCCACTTGTGCGGTGCGAATCGCCGCGGTAAAAATTCGCATGCGGATGCGAATTTCGCATGCGGGTCTATACGAATTTTCATGCGAATTCGCATGCGAATTCGCATGGATGACGATGTATGCGAATTTAACCATGGCAGTGCTGGTGTGCTTTTCCATTGTTTCTATGCGAATTCGCATGAAAATTCGCATGCCCAAACCTCATGCGAATTTCCTATTAAATACATTGTATGCGATTCGCATAGCGGTATGCGGTATGCGAATTCTGATGGCTCTGCCATGCGAATTTTTTCTGCACAGAAAAACGCAAAGGAATCCTGACAAGTGGAAACAGTCCCATTCACTTGTATTGCTATGCGAATTTTCATGCGAAAAACGCATGCGAATTCGCTATAGTGGAAATGAGCCCTTTACTTGCAGAAATTATTGTTGTTGCAATTTCATATATAGCTTTAGAATCGCGGAAAACAGTCATGGATTGGTTAATACAGATTATAATTCCATATTTTTTTATTTTTTTTTGCTGATGAACACACTGGATGTTTAAATATTTTACTGGAATCCATCTTACTCTAGGTGATTCTAGTGCTTATCCTGTGCATACTGTAATTGTATACTATGCACATGTTAACCATTTTATTGATTTACTGTCACCCTTGCTTATGTGTTTATGTAGAAAATTGTAATGTGGTCATTGAATACTGCTATCTAAGTACTTCTAAATTAAATATATTGTTTTTGTAGAAAGACCACTAAAAAATATATTTGCTGAGAAGTTATTTATATTGCTGTGCCATATGATCATGCTTGTTGACGTTTGAAACCGAGTTATTCTTTTATTTATTTATTTTATTTAACCACTTGACTACTACAGGTTGTTTTCCCCTTATGAACCAGAGAAATGTTCACATACAGTGCTCCTCCCATTCATTCGCCAATAATTTTATCACTACTCATCACACCTAAGTGATCTATACATTGTCCCCCCCCCCCCCCCCCCCCCACAAATTAGGCTTCTTGTAGGTGATATTTTTTATTTACTTTAATTACTTTGTTTTCAATGCTTTTTAAAGTGGACCTGAACTCAGAACTCCTCTGCTCTAAAAGATACACAACAGCATAATAACCTTTAAACAAAAAAAAACATTTCTTTGTTACAGCTGATACAAATACTAAAATAAATCTGCACAGTTTCTACTTCCTGATTCATGGAAGCAGACATATTGTTTACAGCCTGTGCTTTCAAAGGGCGTATCTGCCATAGGCAGTCATGTGACACGGTAGAGATCAAATTACAGTTAGTGATTAGACACAAATGAGGGGGAATTACAGAGGCTAAATGCACTTAATACATACAGGTTGCATTTCTGTTATGTTTTCCTCATGTCCTGTGCAAGAGTTCAGGTCCACTTTAATGGGAACAATAAGGAAAAAATACACTTTCTCCTTTTTAACCACTATACTTTTAAAATAAACTATGATACTGTAGATAAAACACACACATTTTATTTGCTTATCCATCTTGGTTATTACAACATTGAAATTACGTTCCTAGACTAGTACAATGTATGATGACACTATATTATTTGGAAATAAAGGTGCGCAGCTGTGAGCAAATAAGAGAGTGATGACTCGCAGCTGCTGTGGGCTCTCTGCAGGGGAGCGGCAGTCCCGCAGGATGATTTCACTGCAAATTGGGCTTGATTCACAAAAGCGTGATGACTGCTAACACGGCAGTTATCCCGTGATCTACTGCGCGCAAAGGTTTGCATGCGTAAAGGATTACTTCGCGTAAAACACAAACGTTTGCGCGCGATCACGTGCGTATTTCACGTGCTTCATTGCGCACAAACGTTTGTTTATCACGTGGAGTAATGCTTTACTTGTGCAAACCTTTGCGCGTGGCAGATCACGTGATAACTGCCATGATAGCAGTTTTGTGAACCAAGCCCCTTGCGTGAAACTATCCCCAAAGATATAATTAATGGGCAATGACAACATCCTGAATGCAAACCCAAGGAGAAGTAAGGTTCAATAGCTCAAACTGCTAAATATAATGAACACAAGGGGGTCAACCAGTCCACACCCGGACCCAACAAAAGTGCATGGACAGCCAAGCAAACAAATTTGCGAGCAAAATAAAGTAAGTCCCCTACCAGTGTGGACGGGGGAAGGGCTTTATTATTTTGTGTCAGAATGGGAAATGTTAAATACCAGTGATTTTGTGGTGAACATTGATTGTGGCCTGGTGCACACCAATCGCTTTTGGTAGCGTTTTCAGAACCGCTGCCGCCTCTGAAAACGCTTGGCTAATGCATCTCATTGGGATGGTGCACACCAGCGGTTTGAGGTTTTTGGCTTCTTTCACACCCAAGACGTTGCGTTTCAGGGGACGTTATGGTCGCATAATGTGCCCCTAACGCAGCGTATGGTGGTGTTGAAGTTGGACGTCAGATTGAGCCGCGTTATGCAGCTCTCAAAGAAGCCGCTCCAGGTTAGTGATAGGAAGTCCGGATCTTTTTAAGTATTCGGATTATTTAAATCGGATCATTGAAAAGATCCGGATCTTTGAACCGAATCATTTGAATCATTTTACTAGGGAAGCAGACTGGGTGAAATGACTAGCAGGACAGGACTTTCCCTGCACTGTACATTCTGTATGTTCCTGTTTCTCCCAGACAGACATCCACTGTGAACCGAATCTTTCATTGTGATGATCTGAATGATTCGACTCACAAAAAAGATCCGGATCAAATGAACGATTCGTTCATGATCCGGACAACACTACAGTCCTACCACGAGTCTCTGTAGTGCAGTGAATATTAATTAGCCATGTGGCTGGCCGCCGAGGACCTCCTCCTCCAACATTACTGAGCATGTGCAAGCAGTCTAATGCTGCTTAGCCCAGTATAACGTACAGCATGCAGCACTTTGTTTAAACGTGCTGTGTTACTATGTAACACAACATGGGCACGGTGAACAGCACAATTGATTTTACAGTGCTGTGAGTTAGGCTGCGTTACTGGCTGCTGTAAGGTGGGACTTTAACGTCCCACTGTGAAACCAGCCTTTAGCAAACCGCAAATGTGGCTCCTGCAGCATTTTTGCGGTTTGCAGATGCATTTCTGCCTCAATGTAAAGTATAGGAAAAGCTCAAACCGCTATGAAAAACGCTAGATCAGAGCGGATTTCCAGGGGTTCTTGTTACAGAAGCTGTTCAGTAACAGTTTTACTGTAACAATTTATGAAATCTGTTACACAAAAAAAACGCTCCAAAAAACACTAGGCATGTTTAGAAAACCTCTCTAAATATGCCTAGAATCGCTCTGAAAATCTGCTTCAAAAACCTCTAGCGTTTTGCGGATCTGCTAGAGGTTTTTGGTGTGCACTGGACCAAAGAAAGCTATTGCCTACAATTTTCAGTTTGTCCTCCCTCCCCAGGTATTTAGAAACAGGCTTCCCAGGGATCCAAAAAAGATAAGAGGCCTAGATTCAGGGATACAGAGTTTTTTTTGTTAAAAAGAGTAAATTTCCATGTTTCACAGAAAGATGAGTTTCAGGGGTATTATTCTCATGTTGTTGTTTTTTCTCTCATCATCCTCCAGGACAGCTCACCTGAGATTATCATTGATCCCCTCCCCTATGGAAACACATGCAAATGTCAATTAATTAAACAAATTAGCTCCCACTACATAGCCAGTTACCTCCTGTGCTTCCCCAGTTCTTCATTGTTTCCAGCTCACCCATGGCTCACTGCAGTTTGTTTGTTGTTTTGACTATAGGGGAGCTTGTTTGCACCTATAGTGGAAAGATAGGATATATTTTCCTCATGTGGGGGCAGTTCCTGCTTGGTATGCGGAGCGGACAGAGAGTGTGATATGACAGGTGTTTTTCATTCACTCCTGGTCGATCTAACATGCTCTGGAGTGAGTGTGTTCTATCCTCCCTCATGGCTGCCCCTGATATGGTGTCCTCTGAACACATGTAAGCGGCTGACAGCTTCTCCGCATGGCTGCCTAAGCTCCGCCAGTCCAGGGCGTCTATTGGTGGTGCCAGCAGGAAGGGTTCCTTTGACCGTAGGGGCGGCGCTGAGCACACGAGGACGGCATTTTAAGCCGTTGAGCACATGTGGGGCACCAGAGGCTGTCAGAAGCAGATGGAGATGGAGCAGTCTGATTCCTCCACTGCGGACAGCGATAAGGTACAGGCTGCAGACCCTGAGTAAGCAAGCACTCAGCCACAGGTACCTCTCTATCTCCTGTCTCTCACTCAGATGTGTATTATGGTTGTGATGAACAGGATTTCTAAGCTGCACTATGGGCTCTATTCTCAATGAGTTACCGCATGAGTTAAATTAGGTAGTGATAAACACCGACCAAAATATCTCCATTTTCAAATTCACAATTTTTTTTTACCTCATGCGGTAAAAGTGAGGTAAAAGTGTGGTAATTACCTCAAATTTATCTCCAATTTGAGATTCTCAATTGAAAAGTTGGTGTTAATTAAGGATGTTTTTATCACCTACAAATGGTAGGTGATAATTATCACTTCTCTGTTTTTGGCCTTCAGGATGGAGCCTTTTGAGCTTTTTTTTGCTCGAGTTTATGTCAGTTTTACATAGAAGGCAGAAAAGACGAGTGTGTCTAATCTCAAGGCGCACTTTCAGACCTAGTACAGTCTTTTAGATGATTTAATAGATGCCGAGGAGGAAATTCATCTCTGCTCTAAAAGATAAGCAACAGCATAATTACCTTTAAAGAAAAACATTGCTTTGTTACAGCTGATACAAATCCAGCAAACAATTTCCAGTGTATGTACTTCCTGCTTTCATGGAAGCAGACATAGGGTTAACATCCTGTGTTTACACATTAGCTGCTCTGCTGAGGCAGCCAGCTGGCACAGCTGAGAGCTCAAATTATAGTTGTGATTATTCACAGATGAGGGGGAATTAGACAGGCTAAATTATATACATACAGAGTGCATTTATATGTTTTCCTTCTGTCCTGTGCAAGAGTTGAGGTCCCACTTTAAATGTGACTGGCTTTCCTGGGTCGTCTCTGTATAATGGGTGGCAAGCATATGGGCTGCCCTACAGTGGTCAAACAAGCTTTATTTCCGTACATATTACTGACAGTTTTATCACCTGTTTTATCACCTGTTTATCACCTGTTTTACCGCACTTTTATCAAACATTTATCACACTTGGTACATTTTTAGTGAATACTCACTTTTTTCACTATTTTTAGTGAATTATCACTGGAGGTAATTTTTCACCCAAAAAAGAGTTACCGCACATGGTTTTGTGAATAGAGCCCAATGTGTTATGCAGCGTAGCTTTTAAAAGGAGGTTCCCTTTTAAACAGTAAGATCAGGAGCATCCCTCTCAGGGGGGATCCCAGGCGACCGTCTCAGCTGTCAGGCAGCAGGTCTCCTGGCGGAGCTCCACTCCACCGCGGTGGTTGCGAAAGTTCATCCGCCTTGAAATGATTGCACTGATGCAAACTCATGGGGGCGTGTGTTCCATGGGAGCTCCCGGTGGAAGTCGCTACTCTGTAACTTCCGCTGGCTGTGTGGCGTCTATTCCAATAGACATACCGAGAGGCAGCAGCAGCTACTAGCAGCCCCAGGCTGACACTGCTCCAGGATCTGCTGCTCCCTCTGCCATCATGGAGCTTTCCTCCCCTCAGGGTGTGAGCTCAGCCACACAAGCCAGTACAAGCCAGAGCTACAGACCTTCTATCCTGATAGATCTGAGTCTAGACTGGTGGGATTTGCTTTGCAGTACCCTATCTGAAACCTTGAGGTAATGCTTATACTTGTCAGGGGTAAAGCATGAAGGTGATAACCAGTTCAATGTTTGTCCAAATTTCAATGACCACTTTCCTGGGAAGTATTTAATTTGTTAAAGAGCTTCCATTAGAGGTAATCCAGTCTAATCGGGCTGAGAGACCTCAGGTGTTTCATCATCCAATGGTTTCAGATTCCTCCTTGAGGGGAAACAGAGGCTGGGGGATGGGCACTCCCTATAGCTTTGCTAAAGGATTGCATGTAATGCATTTGGAACAAACAGTCAATTTTGAGATTGCTGTTTTGGGCCCTATCTGCGCTGCACAGTTTTTTTGTTTTTTAGTGCGCTGCAGTTTGATTCGATTTATTGGGTTGCATGGACCATAAATACATGATTAACTTCATTGGAAATGAGTATAAAGTACTTTACAAGATAATGTCTTTAAATTTTTCTAAAATGAGGTATCCCTTTGAGGATACAGGAACCTTTATAGCAGGTAAGTGGTTCCTCAATGGAAATTATTACTCAATGTATTTCAACTTTGACTACAGAGTTTCCTACTGAAGTACTGGTCACAGTACAAGGATTTTTTAATCCTGTATTCCTGTGGATGGCAGGTCTGTCAGCTAGTATGCTTTTCAGTTTTATACACATAATTAATCTGTTTGCAATGCTAATCGTATGCAATGATGATATGCATAGATTTTCTGACACGAGTGCATCTCAGATAAGATTAGGTGCAGTGATTATGCACATTGATTGCAATACTGTTTTTTCAGATACTTATATGCAAAGCTTATGCATAGGCATTTCAAATAGCAAGTTTGCTTTTCCGGAAAAGGGGCTGTAGCTAGTATGGTGATAAAGGCTTTGCCTCTGACGTTGGTAACTATGGTTTACACCTCAGCTCTTCCTGTTCAGAGAGCCTGCACCTATTGTAGAAGTAGTTCTTAGGGCAAGACTCCCTAAGGTTGCTACTGCCTAATGAGCATGCCCTAATGGTTGCAGCTTGGATGCCTTGAATCTGGCTGGACAAAAGCGCATTTAAAAGAGTTAAAGCAGCTTTAGCTGCAGTCTAAAGCATTTCCTTTAGGGCTCTTCCACACGAGGACTTTGCGTTTGATGCGTTATATTGCACTGTGTTGTGTCTTGTGGTGCGCCGTTTTCGTTGCATACTGGTAGAACGAAAATGGCGCATGCATCACATTTTATATAAATAGAAAGAAAAAAAAAAAATTTAAGAAACATTACTGAGCATGTGCAAATAGTCCAGTGGAGCTAGTAACCAAAGGAACGCACAGCATGTAGCACTTTCTAAATGTTGCTGCGCGTTACAAACAACGCAACATGAGCACTGTGAATGTCACACATACGTTGGGGCCGTTCACATTACAAACGCGGATGACCACGCATACGAAACTCAGCACATGCGAACGCACGCCATCTTCGTTTGAATGCGTTGCATGGCTGATCCCAGCACTGAAAAGTGAATGGGACAGCCGCGCATTTTTTGCCAAGACCGCGTGCAGCATGCGTTCCCAGACCGCACGGGTCCGGAACGCATGCAGTGTGAAAATCAGACAGTGCACTCTATGCACTGTCTGTCGTGCGTGTCTGCCTCCTGCATGCGTTTCCAAAACGCAGCTGGAAACGTGGGCAGTGTGAATGGGCCTTAGTCTGCGTTATTACTTTTTATAACGTGCAACCTTAGCGTCGCACTGTGAAGGAGCCCTTATGGGTTACCTAGTGTTCCCATGATCTGTATGAAAGATCATGATAACAATAGCAGCCTTTTCTATCAATACCGAAGATTTATTTATTTTTTGTATTTTTCTAGCTATTTTCTAGACAATCTTTTGATAAGCAGCAAAAAGGAAGGAAGCTCCTAAGATCATATTGAGTTTGTCTTACAACGCTGAAGCACTTTAAGGAAGATTCTGAATCTGCAGATATATGTAATATGTTTTCTGGGTAGGTCACTAGTTGTGACTCGACAGATCTCTTGTTGCCGATAAAAAATATGGATTCTCAAATCGAAGGTACACATACACTGCTGGGAGTAAAATCCTGTCACGGTAAGACAAATATGTGGCTCCTGGGAAGATGTTCATCCTGTATCCCAACTGTAGCTTGGGCAATATACAGAGTATTTTCTACAGGGTGTGCATCAAACACCAAGTTAAACCTTTCAGGGCTTGCTTTGCGGGTTTGACCTAATTGGCAGATCACGAGGCATTGCTCATCCAAATATGGGAAGCCGACCTACTAACGCAGGGCGACCTGGTCCATCCAGACCCAGGCTTTCTCAATCTTACAGCCTAGATCCTGAGGGGCAACCCTTAAGTAATATAGGATTTTCAGACAGCCATAGCTACTTTGCTGAAATGTAGAAAGGAGAATACTAGAAAGATTTATAACCAGGTCGGGAAAACTTTTTGCTTATGGAAAGAAAGGGAGAATATTGTTTCAAATGATATTCAATTTATTTTGGAATTTTTTTTTTTGTAGGATGGCGTAGTTCTAGGTTTAGCAGTCAGCACCCTGCGCATGCAGGGTTCAGCATCATCAGTTTTTTGAATAGACAATTATCTACTGAACTGCATGGGTTAAAAAAAAAAAAAATATTTGAAATCTATGGCCAGATCCCAGCCGGTTTCCAGCAGGGTTGCTCCACCGTGGGATTTGTCACTAGTCCTAGATGTTCTGATGTCACATTTTTTTATTTAATTTTAATTTTTTTTTTGAACCAGCAGAGGAAAAGCTGATTAAGCTTTTTGACCTTAAAGGTAGCTTTCCTGATAGCCATTCCAACGGCTAGAAGAGTGGGGGATATACAGGCACCGTCCATGGAGGACCCCTATATGATCATCCATCCAGATTGAATAGTCTTCAAACCTGATCCCACATATTACCCAAGGTAGATACAGCTTTCCATAGGTCTCAGGAAATCATTCTACCATTCTTTTCCACTAACCCTAAGAACGAGGGAGAGAAAAGATTGGCCAGACTAGATGTAAGACAAGCAGTTATCACACATCTAGAGAGCACTCGACACTGGAGAAGGTCAAGCCATCTTTTTCAGCTATTTTGCAGGTAGTTGGAAGGGCCTACATGCTTCCAAGAACTTAATAGCTAGATGGATTAGGGAGGTGGTTACGTTAAAAGAACTCAGTAGGCAGTAATACACCCACAGATATTAGAGCACACTCGACTAGATCCTTGGCAACCTCTTGGGCAGAGAGATCGGGAGCTTCACTAGACCAGATATGTAAAGCGGCAACATGGTCAGGACACTCAACATTTGTGAAGCATTACTGAGTCGAATTACTCTCCAGCCAGGATCAGGCATTTGGTCACAAAGTGCTCCAGGAAGTTATCCCACCCTAAGGTAACGGTTTCTCGCTGGTCTCAGGTGAGCTGTCCTGGAGGATGATGAGAGAAAGGCCGAGCTACTTACTGGTAGTAGTGTTTCGGCAAATCCTCCAGGACAGCTGCCTTAGTTCCCAGCCCTATTTCCACTTAAGAGTTGTATATTTTTGAAATGAATATAATAACATGCTATGAGAATAAGGGATGAGCTAAGTACTCTTTTTAGAACTGGGGAAGCACAGGAGGTAACTGGCTATGTAGTGGGAGCTAATTTGTTTAATTAATTGACATTTGCATGTGTTTCCATAGGGGAGGGGATCAATGATAATCTCAGGTGAGCTGTCCTGGAGGATTTGCCGAAACACTACTACCAGTAAGTAGCTCGGCCTTTTGTTTTTTTTAGCAAAACTGTATTTTGAACCTGAAGTCTCTCACCCAAAATCTGAAATACAAAAAAAGTTCAGAATGGTGAGCATTTACTCAAAGAAAGGAACACTTTGTAATCCTAGACCTCAAAGAAGCATTTCTGCATACTCTGATATTTTAGGAATATCAGAAATTGCTAAGATTTACTGTGAAATCATGCACAGAAACCCAACATTACCAGTTTCAGCCCCTGCCATTCGGCAATGCATCTGCACCTTGGGCTTGATTCCCTAAACCGTGATAACTCATATCAAATCGCGATTGCGCACGCAAATTCGTGATCACACGTAAACGCGGAAATACACGTGAAAATGGCCGTGATATGAGTTATCACGGTTTAGTGAATCAAGCCCCATGTATCTTTATAAAGGTCTTAGCAGAGGTTATAGGGTTCAATTCACTAAAGCGTGATAACTTAGTTATCAAGTGTAAAGGCTTTGCATGTGCAAATGCGCGTGTAAAGGCTTTGTACGCGCGATGTATCATTATCACGTGCTAAGTATCATTATCACATTAAGTCACCGCAGATCACACAAACGGAATGTAGTTTATGAATTATTACTGTATACAGTACATAAAGCGACGCGCATTAAACTTTGTGCACGCCGTATTACATTAACTCACATGTTAATGTAAGCACCATTGCTGATTTAATTACCAAACTCTATCTTCTGATCATGCAAAGCGCCATAGCTTTCAATGGCATTCCACACTGTATGCAGTAATAATTCATGATCTACATTCACGTGATCTGCAGTGACTTCACGTGATGATACTTAGCACGTGATGATACTTAGCATGTGCAAAGCCTTTACACGTGATAACTGAGTTATCACACTTTAGTGAATCGAGCCCCTAGTCTGCAAGATTGCAGGAAGTGGCCTTAAAGTTATTGACACAGGTGGGTTGGTTGGTGAATCATCCAAAGTCAGCACTGTCTCCAACTCTGGTTAGAACTTTTTTGGGATTTCAAGTAGACTCAATCCAGAAAATAATTTTCCCAACAGAAAGCAATATTTAATGGTGGAAGGATGGAATTTAATTGTGCAGAGCTCCATTAGAAAGATCATGGTCCTAGGGTTTCTCACAGCTTCGTTTGCAGCAAAAGAATGGGGGCAGTTACACAGTGGGCCATTGCAAACTTGGTTGTTGCAGGCATGGAACAAGTCCCAGGCAATGTAGGACTCTTTAGACGGTAAAAAGAATCTCTAAAATGGTGGAGGGAGTCACACTGGTTGGTTCAAGGAAGAGTCTAGAGTAAGGAAGAAGGAATAAAGAATTTTACCAATGTCAGTGGCTGGGAATGGGGGGCAGTCTGTTTAGGACAGCATCTGCAAGGCAGGCGGACAGCATCTCTCAGGTCCAAGTCATCAAACTTCACGGAGTTGACAGCTGTGCAGGAAAGTCTTCTAGGTCTTCAGGATGCAACTTAAAACAATTGTCGCCTACCTCAACAAGCAGGGAGGAATCAGGTACCCAGTGTTGAGGTCCCTGTGCACAGAAATTTTGTGTTGGACAGGAACAAAAATGTGTTTGATTGCAACAGTTCATGTTAAGAGCACACTAAACTGGCAGGCAGATTATTTTAGCTGCCACCCGCAGGCCCTGCCCACCCATGACTCCAAGTGTGGCGTCTTCCGCAGGCGGAAGTCTGGGGGCGGCACCAGGCTGGCCGTGGTGGTGGGGGCCCACTGTGATCAGGGCAGCAGGAGGGGGTAGCAGCGCAGAAAAGAGGAGCATACATACAGAGGTGGGGAGGGGGGTCAGACCCCTCTCACCTGGGGCTCCCCGCTCCCTCCTCCAGATATTACAGGCAGCGGGGAATGAATTACTCACATCTTCCTTCTGCGTTCCAGGCGTGACATTGGAGCGCTGCATGCGTGCCACAGGTGGTCTCCTCCTTCAATGCCACCCACTGCGTACTATGTACTGTATGCAGTGGACGGCATTGAAGAAGGAGATCTGTGCCTCGTGCGCAGCACTTAGACGTCATGCCACGCTCATGCTGCCTGTAATATCTGGAACGGGGAGCCTCAGGTGAGGGAGGGAGGGTCTGGCCCCCCTTCCCCCACCGTTGTGTGGCCGCTCCTCCTTCCTGGCTAAATATACTGGGGGCAACTATACTACCTACACTGGATCAACCATAATACCTATACTGGGGCAACTATACTAGCTACCTATACTGGGGCAACTATATTACCTATACTGGGGGCAACTATAATATCTACACTAGGGACAACTATACCTGGTTACCCTATACAGGGGACACCTATACCTGGCTACCTACCTACCTATAATGAAGGTGAACATTTTTGGATCCTGTGCGATCATTCAAAATGGGGGGTGGGGGGTGCATTCTCACAAGTTTGCCTCAGGCAGCAAAAAATCTAGAACTGCCCCTAGCCACACGGGACCAGGTGGAAGCTCCATTCCAAGATTTTCAGTCTGTTGATAGAGAGGTTCAGTCTTCCAGAAATAGACTTCTTTGCCACTCAGCAAAATTTGATCACTTTTACTCCTTTCACCGGACTTCCACTTCATTGGGGATTGATGTTCTGAGCCTCCCTTGGAGATTCGATTTAGCCTACAGTTCACCCCCCCCCTCCCCCAAATATTCTGCCCCAGGTGCTGCAGAAAATCCAGGTGGGTGGGTGATTTGCATTTTTCAGCAGTGATGCACTGGAAGACATCGCACTCAAATCTGAATTATTGCAAATTGTTTCTGTTTTAAGAAATCAAACTTTTGTTTTCCATAGCATTTTAATAAGAGAGCTTTTTGGTCCACTGAAGCTCCTAGGAGTTCTATTTCAACATGAACTTGTTGGGTACTCTGTAACTCGGGGTGTTTCAAGGCCTACCCCATAGAGCCACATTAATATATGCAATGCAGTGATGAAAACCAACCAGTCTAAAACTATCTGTATGCATGTTGGATTATTGTGGCTCTGTATATTTAATAAGCTGACACATCATTGCATTCCAGTGGATCTGGAGGTGTGTTTAGCTTATAAGGAGAACAATGGAGATTTGCATAATTTTAGCAGTGATGCACTGGCAGACATCTAAGGCCCCATTCACACTTGCGTTTTGGCAAATAAACGGACCGGATCCTGATCGGATCCTGATCGGATCCTGACCTGATCCTGATCAGAACCATACGGTTCCGATCCGGATCCGGTCCGTTTGTATCAGGCATGCATCAGGCTGCCATCCGGATCCGTGGGCAAAAAATAGCGAAATTTAAAAAAAAAATGTTGGGGTCAGCAGAAGGTGCACCTGGTGCACGTGTAGAATCAGGTTCCTCCGCTGTAGGCCTCACCTCCACCTCCGACATTCTGCCAAACAGCTCCAGCACGTGTGTCACTGCTGCTCCACTCCAGACATGCTTGGCCCATGTGTCCCCATCCGAAATGGCCGCTTGCATACGCATAGGAAGTGGGGTAGAACGTCAGGTTTTTGTAAGCAGTGTGTTCTGTGCCTTCCGTTCCCCATTGGCTTCTATGTTCCTGATGGTGCTGTCAGGCTCAGGTCCGGCTCCGGTCCGGGTGCGTGGGCCGGAGATCCGGACCCAAAAAATAGCGTATGTTGGAAAAGAGTCCGGTGTTCGGATCCAATCCGGCTCCGTACTGTACGGAACGGACACGTGTGAACGTCCGCATAGACTTTACATTGCTATGCGGAACGGACGTTCCGTTTGTACAGTATGCGGTCCCGATCAGATCCGAAAAATCCGGATAGCGAACACTAATGTGAACCGGGCCTAAGAGCTCACTGCAACCTGAATTATTGCAAATACTTTCTGTTTTTAAGAAAGCAAACTTTTGTTTTCCAAAAGATCCAGGAGAGGGCCGGAGTTGTGATTATAACTCCTATGTGACCCAAGAGGCTTGGGTTCATGGATCTTTTACATTTTGCAGGACAGACTCTGTTCTTTTCCAGAAACAAGATCTACTTCTGCAGGGCCCTCTTGTTCATTCCAATCCGGGGTTAATCAAACTGGCGGGTTGGATCCTGAGGGATTAATTCTGAAAAGGAAAGGGTCTTTCTGACAGTCATTAATAATCTGCCAGAGAGTTTATAGAAAGGTGTGGAAGGTTTATAGTTCATGGGGCTTGATTCACTAACCGGTGCTAAGTGTTGGCGCCGGAGTGAAAAGCCACTTAGTGCCCCAAAAGTAGCTTTGCGCGCACTAACAGCTGCGGAGAGCTATATCGCACACGCAGCGGCGGTAATAGTGGGCGGTGCGACGATAACATTGCACCTGCTGCCCTGTAAACGTCGCACCCGGTGCGCCGAAAATGGCGTATTGGGTGCTCCCTAAAGCAGCGCTGTTTCGGGGGGCACCCGATGTGGCGTTTTCGAAGCACCAAGTGCAATGTTAACAGGGCAGCGGGTGCGACCGACGTTATTGTCGCACCACACACTATTACCAGTGCGCTGCACGCATTGTGCGTAGTGCTGTCCGCCATGTGTGGCTGCAAACCACCTAACTCCATGGTTTGCGCCCACTAGGTCTTAAAGAGAAACTCCGACCAAGAATTGAACTTTATCCCAATCAGTAGCTGATACCCCCTTTTACATGAGAAATCTATTCCTTTTCACAAACAGACCATCAGGGGGCACTGTATGACTGATATTGTGGTGAAACCCCTCCCACAAGAAACTCTGAGGACCATGGTACTCCTGGCAGTTTCCTGTCTGTGAACCTTGTTGCATTGTGGGAAATGGCTGTTAACAGCTGTTTCCAACTGCCAAAAAACCATTCAGCAGCTACATCACCTGCCAATAGTAAAAATGTCACCATGTAATAAATGTCAGAATGTAAATCAGGGATTTAAAAGATTTTACAATGGGCAAACACTGACTAAATCATTTACACATAATTATTGTAAAAATGAAGCACTTTTTTTAATTACATTATTTTGACTGGAGTTCCTCTTTAGTGCCGGTTAGTGAATCAAGCTCATGGTGTTCTTTGCATTCTAGACCATTGAAACTGTTGTTTTGTTTTGGAGGGTTTTTTTAGGACAAGCTAAAAAGTCTCATATTATGTACTCTAAAGGACGTGTTCAATAGATATATGAATTGATTGACTCTTAACCTCCTTTGCGGTAATCCCGAGTCAGGCTCGGGACAGATAGTCGCAGAACAGTGTGGTAATCTCTTGCCTGAGTGAGTTTCATGCAGGAGCTGCTGCAGACCTCTCTGAGGTATGTTTTCCTTCTTGTTTTTAGGGTCTAAAAGCCTGTGAAAAAATGTTATGGCTTTTAGACCTTAAATCTTGAAATAATCATAACGCCAGGGAGGTAAAGTTGGTATTGCTAGTTGCAGTTATGTCAGCTAGGAGCTTGGGTGATCTTCAAGCTCTGTCAGTCAAAGACCATTTTCTTTTGTTTTTTCTTGGCAGAATAGTTTTTAGGTTGGATCCCGGTCTGTTGCTAAAAGTATTACAGATGGAGGTTCAGCAAGACAGCCAGGCAATTTGCATATTTTAAAAGGAAAAATGTCAGCCTCCATATCCCTCTCAGTTCAGGTGTGCTTTAAATAACTAATGGAGTGAGAGGGATATGGAGGCTGCCACATTTATTTCCTTTTAAACTATGCCAGTTGCCTGGCAGCCTTGCTGATATATTTGGCTGCAGTAGTGCTTGAAGCACACTAGAAACAAGCATGCAGCCAATCTTGTCAGATCTGACAATAATGTCATAAACATCTGATCTGCTGCATGATTGTTCAGGGGCTATGGCTAAAAGTAAAAGAGGCAGAGGATCAGCAGGACGGCCAGACAACTGGTATTGCTTAACAGGAAATCAATATGGCAGCCTCCATAGCCCTCTCACTTCAGTTGTCCTTTAAGAGAATACACTCTCTTGTAAAAAAAAAAAAAAAAAAATTACATTTTTAACCATTTCACTTTTCAGAGCTATTTTTTCCATATTAGCAGTGATATAACTGCATCAGTTTAGCCTTTAATATACGTTTCATTCTATATGGCATTTTATTTGTGGTTGCCCAAACTCTCTATATATTTCATTATGTAGTGGGGAATGGCTAAAAAACACCTTTCATCCTCTAAAGGTACAGAATAAGTGGTATTGCATTACTGCAGCAGTAAAGGAAGGAGTAAAGACGCATTTAATGAAAAGATGAAAAAAGTAGTTCCATAAATAGATAGGGCTTTCTAGATAAACGCTCACTAAAACGCATGTCCTCTAGATTTTCATTTAAACTGATGAGGTGACAGTGCCAGTCTGAGTAGATTTAAAATGTCTCATGATATGATTGCACTATAATCTGTTTTAAACAAATCGCCTTACGTCTATAATGTTCATGTATGCTTGCAACTTGTCTCAGAAGCACTGAGATGTGGTGTGGTACCTGTTTAAAAGGGGTTATTTAAGAGAATGGAATCTATTTATATTTACTATTTTTACCATTGAAAATTATTGTATTTTATGCTTGATTGTAAATCACTACTCTGACAATTGTTTTTCCCTTTTGTCAATATTTTTTGGGGGATCAATTTCTCTGGATAATTAAGTTCTGAAAGCCTGCTCCTATGCCTGACTGAAGGATATACTTGGTGTTTGTGCAATTTCCCCTTTATAGGTGAATAGTGGTTAAATTGGCAGGAATTGTGTACTGGTTAAGGGCACTGCCTCTGACATAGGAGACCAGGGTTCAAATCTTGTCTCTCTTCCTGTTCAGTAAGCCAGTACCTATTCAGTAAGAAGTGCTTGGACAAGTCTCCCTAACATGCCTAATAAGCATGCCTCTAGCTCTCAAGGGGCTTGATTCACTAAAGGGCGCTAAGTGTTAGCAAGCCAGTGAAAAGCCCCTTAGCACGTGCAAAGGTACTTTGCACGCGCTAATGCATGTGCAAAGTTTAGCGCTGCGCGGTGCACGCAAAACATAAACCTTTTGCACGCACCGGCGTGACATTTCGCGCACGCCGCTAAACTTTGCACGTGATCAGTAACCGCTTTAGCACCCTAGTTTGCGCATCCAAAGCTTTTATCTAGGTTAGCACTCTTTAGTATATTGAGGCCAAGGACTTGTAGTCCAACAGGAGAAAAGTGATACAAAAGTTAAGGTTATTATTACTTTCACGCTTGCATTACTATAGTATGTTTTGTAGTATGAGCTCCTGAAGTCCGCTGTGAATTTTCACAAACTGTCTGTCATGGCCTCATTTTTGGTACCTGTGTGCCCCATTACAACATCACAGTCAGGTATGCCATCAGAACTTTCTGGGCCCCATACTTGGCAAATCTACAGGACCCCCTCACACCAAATAACAATCTGATAGGTAGATTATAGCTGCAGGTGAAGTGATAGGCAGATTGGGCGGGGGTGGAGCCATGGTATGCGTAGAGTCAAAGTAGTTTGCCTGTCACCCATAACACCCCCCCCCACCCCACCCCGCATTGATGCGTGTTCACCAATCACGCACCAGGGAAGATGACCACACAACTCCTGTTATGCCACGGTAGAATAATTGCCAGCAGAGGCTCAAATGGCACTTCCACTGTTTGGGCCCCCGATACCTTCCTGGGCCCCATACTGCTGTCCCCATTGTACCCCCCTGATGGCTGCCCTGATCACAGTATTTGACTTCATTTTTTTTCCAGTGAAAGCTACTTTGTATTGTATAGTGCTAAATGTTGTGAACAAGCCACCATTTGTGTTAGTTCAATTAAACATCTGCTTGAAGAATAGTTTATTGCTGTTCTGGCTATGAGAGCATGAAGATCATAATTTTGTATTAAAATATGTTATCTGGCCATCAGAGAATGCTATTTCTGTTTTAACGGAGCAGTGCTTTTCAGCGCTGCTAGATTTGGGCGAAGCCGGCGCCTCCATAGACTACAATAGGAATCACTCCTATTGCAGCGCTCAGTGAGTAACGTCAGAGCCGTCAGCAGACGGAGCCGAGGTTGCCTAAAAAACATAATAATTCGGCCTCCAGCAATCGCTGGAAGCCGAATTAGTTCATTCCCCCACTATCCATGTCGGCCTGGAGGGGGAATAGTAATTAAATCGGCCCGGACTTGTGCAGAAGCAGGATCAGCTATATACCGCTGTATCCTGCGCCCAAGTCTACCGGCGCCGATTTCAAATGTACTCTGTTTTAATGCTCAGTGTGAGAAAATAATGGGTCTCTACATTTATTCTGAAATGTAACATTCCGGTGACACAGCTTCTTTTGTGACAGCTTTCTGCAGTACTTTTTGTTCAGGTTTGTCATTTGAAGTTTCAGCACCTATTCATCTATAAATTTATGGAAATATCTACATCTAAGCACGACGATGACATACACGTCCTTTTTTGATTCTTTGAAGTTTTTATGCATGTACTTTTTTGGTGACTTTGATGTGAAGTTGATTGATTTTCTATCTTGAGCTAACATTGCGCCGATTCCTTTGGGAACGTTATCTGCTTGCATGGTTACACTTTGTTTTGGCATGACACAGCTTACTGTCTTTAGATAATGTGTTCTGCAGCAAACTGCAGTAAATTGTATTTGAACATGTCCCAGAATATCTGTTTTAATTTTAAAAGTAAAGGTTTTTCACATCTCCGTTTTATTTGTTTTACACACATAATTTTTCTGCAGCATTTTATGAGCACTGAAAAAGCTTGGTGTTGGGGGAAGTCGGTGTACAAACCAGTATGTGTAGGAATCCAGAACTGCTGGAGGAAACCCATGCAAACATTAGGGCATGTTTTATTAAGCTTGCCGGGGAACCTATGTGGTCTTACAAAGCTGGGGCTTGATTCACAAAGCCGTTATAACTCTTATCACGGTCGCGCTACCGGTTTGCACGCACTATAACACGTGTAGCATTTTGATTGCACGCAGATGCGAATTTGCATGCGAAATCGCAGCAATCTTCGTACAAAAATACTGCGATTTCGTACGCTATAACGCTAGCGCAACAGTGATAAGAGTTATCACGGCTTTGTGAATCAAGCCCCTGGTCTTAATTTTTTAGGAAATATAGAGCTTGATTCACAAAAGTGTGCTAAGTGTTAGCATGCCAGTGAAAAGCTCCTTAGCACATGCAAATTGCCTCTTCACTTGCAAATATGCGTGTAAGAGTTTGCACACGTAAAGTTTTGATTGCAGCATTTCGCGTGCAAAATTAGCTACTTCGCATACTTTGCACGTGAAGCGGCTGATTTTGCACCTGAACAGATCATAGCGCGCAGCACCGTTCGTGTGCACTGCATAACGCCGTACGCGCGCTAAAATAGCAAAACAACAGCATCGGCTTTAGTGTGCAAACTACTTAGCACTCTAGTTTGCATGTGCAAAGCTTTTGTGAATCAAGCCCACAATCTTCTATTATTGGAAAGAGCTTACAACTGCTGCCTGAGCCATAGTAACCATTTCCCCTCCCCCAGGACGAGTAACTACGACCCTGCAAAATGCCACAACTCTGTGCAACCTCCCGCCGCTCCCCCACATGCTTGGTACCGCCACTCATTACCGCCAATCGCCAGCCGCTAGATCAATTAATGGGAAAACCAATCCCATTCATTGATCTAAGTTCCCCTGTTCCCCTATTCAGACGGCTCTGCCATTCATGAATTCCGTGCACGTAGTGCTTCCGTTTCCGTACTAACAGTACGGAGCTGAAGTCACCACTGAGGACATCTTGTGGCCAAATTGTAATATTACATCCCCTTATATGTATACAAAAACTGTATACTACAATTACTTTATAAATGATGGGCTTGTAATTAGGGATAGACGCAAAACTGAAAAATTGCACCTTTATTTCCAAAATAAAATATTGGCGCCACACATTTGTACTAGGGAAAAAATGTGAACGTTGCAATAACTGATACAAATGGGCAAATAAAATGTGTGCGTTTTTAATTATGGTAGCATGTTTTATTTTGAAACTATAATGGCCGAAAACTGAGAAATGATTTTTTTTTTCAATTTTTTTTTTGTTATTATTACCATTAAAACCATTAGAATACCATTAGAAACCATTAGAATAAAATAATTCTTAGCAAAAAATACCCCCCAAAGAAAGCCTAATCAGTGGTAAAAAAAACAAGCTATAAATTGTTTTGTTGTGATAAGTAGTAATAGACCTGGTGCACACCAGAGGAGTTTTTTTGAGCGTTCTGAGTTTTTAAATCTGCTGCTAATGTTATCCTATGTGCCTGTGCACACTGGAGCAATGAGGTTTTGTAAAAAACCCCATAGCATTACACTGGGAAGAGCTTTTAGAGGTTTCAAAAGCTCTTCCCAGTGTAATGCTATGGTTTTTTTTACAAAACCGCATTGCTCCAGTGTGCACAGACACATAGGATAACATTAGCAGCAGATTTAAAAACTCAAAACGCTCAGAAAAACTCCTCTGGTGTGCACCAGGCCATAAAGTTATAGGTGAATAAATGGAAGGAGCGCTGACGGGTGAAAATTGCTCTGTTTTTTTAAGAGGAAAACCCCTTCGAGGTGAATCGGTTAATTAATAAAAGGAAACCAATGAAAGGATACATAATCTCAAAGTATAAAGGCTTAATAAAACTCTTGATCCACAACACAG
Source organism: Hyperolius riggenbachi (assembly GCF_040937935.1). NCBI lineage: Eukaryota > Metazoa > Chordata > Amphibia > Anura > Hyperoliidae > Hyperolius > Hyperolius riggenbachi. The sequence goes on from NC_090649.1 coordinate 223,777,452, forward strand.
AAGTGCTGTGATAAAGTTTTTCAAAATGCACTACATAGGGATGATCATTCGGATTCTGCGGGTTTAAAATTTCTGCATTACCGAATGGAATTAGGAAAACTGAATGCCGTTGGAATGCGATTTACCGCAACTCTGTAATTTTAACCCAAACACAGAACTTGGAAGCATTGGACCAATCAGAGAATGGAGCATTTTTCTGCAAAAATTTGTATTACACTAATTTTTGAAAAATCACAATATTCCATATTTCCAATTTCCTTTTTTTTTGTCATTTTGATTAAAAATGAACAAAACAATACTCCTCGAAAATTGAAAATCAGAAAAACGGAAGTTGGCATTGACAGAAATTGGAAATACTGTGGAATTGGAAATGGGGGGGGATTGCAGTCCTCTCCTGTCCTGCTCGGCTCCCTCTAGTAACGGCTTCTGTGGATGACGCAATCAGCACAAGCCATTACTAGAAGAGAAGTGTGGAAGAGAAGAGGTCTGTGATCCCTGCGGAAGCCAAGGATTCGGTAAGACAACCTGATCACAAATTATCGCACACAAAAGCAAAAATGCACGAAAAAGGCCATGATATGAGTTATCACGGTTTAGTGAATCAAGCCCAGTGTGTGTGACTTGTGAATCACATCATCAATTGGTGCCGTGCTGGGATTGAACCACAGTAATGCACTACGTGTAGCACTTTTTCTTGCTTTTGGGTAAACTATTATTTGACTGGAAGAGCGCTGTTGAACCTTGCTATTTACCTCCAGCTAATGTTAGACAGTCTCAGGTCATGCAGAAGTACAAGTGAACTCCTCATAGAGTGACCGATCGGTTTGCCACATTGGGGAAACTGATGCATGTATAGCTTACTCTGTATCATATTTTTTTTTTATTTATAGATTTAGTGGGCGTTTGCTTAATGGAAAAATTTTCCTCTCCCTGATTTACATGCTGAAATTTATCACAAATGGCGTCATCTTCAGTTTTGCCAGGTGATCTGTGCGAAATGTTAGTTTGAGAGTTCTATGCACAGAGGGAGATATTGCTTGCTTGGCAGCTAGAAAAAGCCGTTGTTTCCCAAAATGCATGCACCAAGGTACACAGACAGCAAACTGTCAGGGCCATGGTCATGACATCACACTGTGGGAGGGGTTTTACCACAATATCAGCCACACAGACCCCCACCCCGATGATCTATTTGAGAAACGGTAAAGATTTATAGTGGGAAAGGGGATATCAGATACTGGATCGAATGAAGCTCAATCCTTGGTTAAAGTTCCTCTTTAAAACTATAGCAATGCAGTGAATTGCTGTTACAGATGTGACATTAGTTCTAAAACACAAACCATAAATGTTTACCTTAATGAAATTAGCCATAGGCAGCCTATCCTATACTCCCATATATTGTTATCACGTCAACAGAAATATGCTAATTCATTTAGAGACTCAGTTTAAAGGGAAACTATTAGCCATCCGTGAGGAAAATAAAACACATAAGTAAGTAAATAATTACTTGCTCTACTTACATAACAGATGCATTGCACTGTCCACGTTTTGACTTCAGTGAAACGCCCCTATCTAAAGGGACAAGGCTGGTTACAGAGCTGGTGCTGCGCAGAGTAACACTGATGCAGCGCAACCCCCAGCAAACAGCAGCCGCTGCTATACAGGCATCTGAACAACAGTGGTCCTGATGGCAGAACCATGAGGGAAGGCACGCCCCCCCCCCCCCCCCCACACCAGCAAACCTGCTTAGCTCTGCCTGATATGTCATGTGATACATATGCCACGTAGGATTAACAAGCAGGGCCAGGCCAAGGCAGAGGCAAGAGAGGCTCCAGCCTCAGGGCGCAGTGTAGGAGGGGGCGCTCAACTCACTCATCTATTATTCCCCTATTGTGTTTGAAGCAGACAGAAATAAGAAAAGGGGATACATGGCAGTGACTGCAAGCCAGATAACTAGAGATTAAAGTGTTGGGGCCCTGGGGCGCCTCTTCATCAAATAGCAATCAGTGTGTGCCGGCTGGGGTGGGAGGGATGGAGGGGCGCACTTTGATGCCTCAGCCTTGGGTGCTGGAGAACCTTGTTCCAGCTCTGTTAACAAGTCTGTTGGACTGTGAATGCTTACTATGAAGGACATAGGGCTTAATTCACTAACCCTTGATGAGACAAATATCACACCTTATCAAAGTTATCAAACGTTATCAAAAGTTATTACACGTTAATAAAGTTAACACTCTTATCAGCGTAGCATAGCGATCGCTACGAACCCACGGGGGCTCAGGGCAGGATGAGTGCCATTGCCAATTAGCAGGCATAAGTTCGTAGCACTCGCTATGCTACTCTGATAAGGCATGTTAACTATGATAATGTGTGATAAGTTTTGATAATGTGTGATAAGTTTAATAACGTGTACAACTTTTGATAATGTGTGATAACTTGGATAACGTGTGATATCTTTGATAAGGTGTGATTTTTGTCTTATCACAGTTTAATGAATCAAGCCCATAAGGACTTGATTCACTAAGCGGCGCTATGTGTTAGCACCGGAATGAAAAGCCACTTGTGTGCCTTATCATAGTTAAGGGGCCTTATCAGAGTTAGTGTGCCTTATCAGAATAGGCACGCTAACTCTGATAAGGCCCCTTAACTCTAATAAGAATAAACATACATATATCCAGGCACATCGCCTCTAGTTAGGACATTAAATAAATTATTAGGGAAAGGGAGGTGCTGAAGGGGGTGTGGCCAGAAACAGAAAAAATCAATTAACCCTTCGCACACTCACATGCAAATGTTCAAACAAATGCATTCACAGATTTACTCATCCAGGCACAACTGTTATCCCTACAGCTAAATTAAAAGCCAGGGTTTTAGTTCACAGAAGAATGCATTCTTATGCTTAGTCACCTATACTGCGCAGAAGTACCCAGGTAAACATAGGTGTCCTAACTCTGGCCCTGTAACATGCATAGTGCAGACATGCAAACACAATCATTGCATCAAACCTATCAATGGATTAGGAGCACACATCCTAACTTCCTCTCCTGGGAAAGACAGTGCATCTTACCAATCGCACAAGGGAGCTAACATTATGTGTCCATGTGCACCATGCGCATACACCAGCATAAGCTGTCTGCATGCTGACAAACATACAGGGGAAGGGGGAGTGCACCGAATTGGACCCTAGCCACGGGTCAATGATAAGAATAAACATACATATATCCAGGCACATCGCCTCTAGTTAGGACATTAAATAAATTATTAGGGAAAGGGAGGTGCTGAAGGGGGTGTGGCCAGAAACAGAAAAAAACAATTAACCCTTCGCACACTCACATGCAAATGTTCAAACAAATGCATTCACAGATTTACTCATCCAGGCACAACTGTTATCCCTACAGCTAAATTAAAAGCCAGGGTTTTAGTTCACAGAAGAATGCATTCTTATGCTTAGTCACCTATACTGCGCAGAAGTACCCAGGTAAACATAGGTGTCCTAACTCTGGCCCTGTAACATGCATAGTGCAGACATGCAAACACAATCATTGCATCAAACCTATCAATGGATGGATGCATGTTACAGGGCCAGAGTTAGGACACCTATGTTTACCTGGGTACTTCTGCGCAGTATAGGTGACTAAGCATAAGAATGCATTCTTCTGTGAACTAAAACCCTGGCTTTTAATTTAGCTGTAGGGATAACAGTTGTGCCTGGATGAGTAAATCTGTGAATGCATTTGTTTGAACATTTGCATGTGAGTGTGCGAAGGGTTAATTGATTTTTTCTGTTTCTGGCCACACCCCCTTCAGCACCTCCCTTTCCCTAATAATTTATTTAATGTCCTAACTAGAGGCGATGTGCCTGGATATATGTATGTTTATTCTTATCATTGACCCGTGGCTAGGGTCCAATTCGGTGCACTCCCCCTTCCCCTGTATGTTTGTCAGCATGCAGACAGCTTATGCTGGTGTATGCGCATGGTGCACATGGACACATAATGTTAGCTCCCTTGTGCGATTGGTAAGATGCACTGTCTTTCCCAGGAGAGGAAGTTAGGATGTGTGCTCCTAATCCATTGATAGGTTTGATGCAATGATTGTGTTTGCATGTCTGCACTATGCATGTTACAGGGCCAGAGTTAGGACACCTATGTTTACCTGGGTACTTCTGCGCAGTATAGGTGACTAAGCATAAGAATGCATTCTTCTGTGAACTAAAACCCTGGCTTTTAATTTAGCTGTAGGGATAACAGTTGTGCCTGGATGAGTAAATCTGTGAATGCATTTGTTTGAACATTTGCATGTGAGTGTGCGAAGGGTTAATTGATTTTTTCTGTTTCTGGCCACACCCCCTTCAGCACCTCCCTTTCCCTAATAATTTATTTAATGTCCTAACTAGAGGCGATGTGCCTGGATATATGTACGGTATGTTTATTCTTATCATTGACCCGTGGCTAGGGTCCAATTCGGTGCACTCCCCCTTCCCCTGTATGTTTGTCAGCATGCAGACAGCTTATGCTGGTGTATGCGCATGGTGCACATGGACACATAATGTTAGCTCCCTTGTGCGATTGGTAAGATGCACTGTCTTTCCCAGGAGAGGAAGTTAGGATGTGTGCTCCTAATCCATTGATAGGTTTGATGCAATGATTGTGTTTGCATGTCTGCACTATGCATGTTACAGGGCCAGAGTTAGGACACTTATGTTTACCTGGGTACTTCTGCGCAGTATAGGTGACTAAGCATAAGAATGCATTCTTCTGTGAACTAAAACCCTGGCTTTTAATTTAGCTGTAGGGATAACAGTTGTGCCTGGATGAGTAAATCTGTGAATGCATTTGTTTGAACATTTGCATGTGAGTGTGCGAAGGGTTAATTGATTTTTTTCTTAACTCTAATAAGGCACACTATTTGTCTTAGTAAGTTTGTCTTAGTGAATCAAGCCCCTAGCGCCCTGGTTTGCGCCCACAAAGTGTTAAGGTTCACTAACCGGCTTAGCGCCGGTTAGTGAATCAAGCCCATAGTGCGTGAGCACTGTGACAAAGCAAGAAGATAAGCTGTTAGCAACTAACACTAATTTTTAGACACATATGCAGTGGCAACTTGCAGGATTTTTGTGTAAGTGAGGCCTACGCGTGCACCGGTGGTGGGACCACAAACCATCCTTTGATGCAATTAGCTGGGTGGCTTTGCGTAGGCTGTAGGCTGGGTAATCCATACACAGCAGATACTTGAGCTGGGATCGGTGGCAATAGTCATCATGTTAAGCATCATTTCTATTGTGCGTTTTTAACCACTTGCCGACCGCCCACTACCAATGGGCGGTGGCAAAGTGGTACCCCCAGGACCGCGTAACGCCGATCGGCGGCTCCTAGGGGAGGGGATTGCGGGCGATTGCGCACACAATCCCTGGCAATAGGCTCCGCCCACCTGTGACGTCAACCCGCCGGCCAATTAGCAGCACCGGCGGGTTGTACATATTTAAATTCCCCAATAGAAATTGTATAATACACTTTGTTAGGTAAACAAAGTGTATTATACAGGCTGCCTATCCCTGGTGGTCACAGTGATCGATCGACCACCAGAGAGGACGGCAGGACTGTGAGTACACGCACGCACGCACGCACGCACGCACGCACACACACACACACACACACACACACACACACACACACTTTTAGGCACTCAGACCCCCTGATCGCCCACAGCACCCCTCAGACCCCCCCCCCCACTGATCACCCCCTCAGACCACTGTTTGCACCCAATCACCCCCCTAATCACCTATCAATCACCCCCTGTCTCTATCTGTCAACACTATATTTTAGATCAGGTCCTAAACTGCCCCCTTGGGGCTCCTGATCACCCCCCTCACCCTCAGATCCCCCCCAGACCCCCCCCCCCGTGTACTGTATACATCTATTCTCCCCTGTAATCACCCACTGATAACCCGCCAATCACCCCCTGTCATAACCTTCCACTGCTACCTGTCAGATCAGACCCTAACCTGCCCCTTGCAGGCATCTGATCACCCACACCCTCAGATTGCCCGCAGACCCGCCCTCAGATCACCTCCCAAGTGCATTGTTTACATCTGTTCTCCCCTCTAATCACCCACTGATCACCCATCAATCACCCCCTGTCACCACCTGTCATTGCTACCCATCAGATCAGACCCTAATCTGCCCCTTGCGGGCACCCAAACACATGCCCACACCCTCAGACCGCTCACGGACCCCCCCTGATCACCTCCCAAGTGCATTATTTACATCTGTTCTCCCCTCTAATCACCCACTGATCACCCATCAATCACCCCCTGTCACTGCTACCCATCAGATCAGACCCTAATCTGCCCCTTGCGGGCACCCAATCACCCGCCCAAACCCTCAGATTGCCCACAGACCCCCCTGATCACCTCACCAGTGCATTGCTTGCATATATTCTCCCCTGTAATTACTTACTAATCACCTATCAATTACCCCATCACCACCTGTCACTGCGGGCTCCTGATTACCCCCCTGCCGGTTTTTGATTGCCCCGTGATTGGCTTCGATTGCCCTGTGATTGGCTTCAATTGCCCCGTGATTGACTTTGATTGCGCTGATTGGCTGTGATTGCCGTCTGATTGCCTCTAATCATTCTTATTGGCTCTAATTGTGTTGTAATTGCCTTGATTGCCCTCTGTGCAGCGGAGGCGCCACTCGTGACTGCACAGCATCACCGTTGCTCCTGCCTGTGTGTACTTTCTTTGCCTGAGGAAGCGGACTTGGGATCCGTGAAATGCATTGCAAAAATTGTTTTTCTATAAGGAGTAATAATTAAATTATATGGTTTTTACCACACCAAAATTAGTGCTTGTGTTTTTTGTGAGGTGAGCAAGTCCACCATTGCTACCCACAATTTTATCGGTTTAATCTGACCTTTTATTCTTCTGGCGCCTCCTTATACTGAGTTGATTGCCCTCTGATTGGCTTTGATTGTCTGTGATTGTTTCTGATTGCCCCATTGCTGTCCGATTGCCCCCTGATCAACCCCCCTGCCACTATCCTAGTGATCTAAAAACCGTGATTAGTGAAAACTGTCACTTTTTTAGTATCACTAGTGCTAACAGGTAGGCCAGTTAGCTAGGCCCCTGTGTTAGTGTCAGTTAGCGCTCAGCCCACCGCACCACAGTCACTAATTAGTCACTGATTAGCGTCATCACTGTCGCTAATCCACATTGGTACTATATAGTATCTGTAAGTGATCATTACTGATCACAGTCAGATCTATATTAGGGTCACTAGGATCCACAAAAAATGCAGTGTTTTTTCTGATCACTGCAAAAAACACTATACAATAGCTGTGGCACTGTAAAGATCAGTTTTGGTTTTTCTTTTTTTTTCAATCAAAACTCAGTGACCACAGCTTTCTGCTCCGCAAGTACTCCCTTTTGCTAGGTAGGTGCTCTTTCTCCTGGGTAGTCTCAGAGGAATACCCCCTAAATTTAGCAGTCCACCATGGCAAGAAAGGGGTATTCCGATGATGAGGTGTACAGGTACATGGCCCAGTTGGATGAGGACGATTGGGACGACTCATTCGACGAATCTTCTGGGTCAGAGTTCAAACCTGTAGAAAGCAGTGGCTCGCTGACCGATAGCGATGAAAAGGTTGAGGTCCTGGCTAGAGCCAGGCGTACCACACCCCATGTCACTGGACCGCAGGATCTGCCTCAAGGGCAGCAGAGTGGTGCTAGCGCTGGTCTGAGGTTTCATGGTGAGGCATACACCAGCAGCGCAGCATCTCCTGGACCTAGAACCAGTACTTCCATAGACCCTGGTGAAGTAGTGAGCACCAGAATGGAAGTTGAAACAGGTTCGGTGGCACGTGCATTAACCTCCTTAGCGGTAACCCCGTGCTACACACGGGGTAGCCGCCGCGGAGGATCACATGGCCCCAGGACTTATAAAAACAAAAAAACTGGTGCAATACGCTTTAGCTAGCGGTTCGCCAGCTAAACGTATGCACAATGTTGCTCCGGTCCCCCGCGATCTCCCGCAATTACTTCCGGGATACGTACCCCCCCAGCGTTCCCACGCCAGCGCAGCCGCCCAATCGGCTCCAGGCATCGCAATGACGGCGATGGGGTTTGCGGCTGATGTCATGACGTCGATGACATCATGACGTCATCTCCGATCATCGCCATAGCAACGCCGGAAGCCGATCGGGAAACTGCGCTCTTCGTGGGATCGTGGTGAGGTATGTATAGCCGGCGGCGATCGATGGGCATGGGGAGGACCGGAGCAACCTAATACATACGCTTAGCTAGCGAAATGCTAGCTAAAGCGGTTTAAAAAAAAAATTGGGGTAAAAAAAACCTCCCGGCGGACACAGACTCAGAAACTGCGTACCGCCAAGGGGTTAAGTCCAGTGGTGCTCGGATACCACTTTTCACTATCTGGAACTAATTCGGAGCTGGATACCCAGATATCCGATCCGGGTCGGATATCCGAGTTTGACATTTTGAAATCCGAATTGAATTCCGGTATCCGACCCCAGTATCCGGCCGGATTCGGATATCCGGAAATGGTCTTTTTTACAAGCTAAAAACATACCACTACTCTCTCTCTCTCTCACTCACTCACTCACTCACTCACACTCACACTCACACACACACACACACACACACACACACACACACACACACACACACACTCTCTCTCTCTCTCTCTCTCTCTCTCTCTCTCTCTCTCTCTCTCTCTCTCTCTCTCTCTCTCTCTCTCTCTCTCTCTCTCTCTCTCTCTCTCTCTCTCTCTCTCTCTCTCTCTCTCTCTCTCTCTCTCTCTCTCTCTCTCTCTCTCTCTCTCTCTCTCTCTCTCTCTCTCTCTCTCTCTCTCTCTCTCTCTCTCGTCTTCCAGGGATTTGTAGTATGTCAAAAGCAAGCTCGCATACATTAGCCAGGAATCAAACCCAGGTCAACTGCTTGGAGGGCAGCTATGCTCACCACTATACCACCAACCACACACAGCAAAGGACAGCACTTTGAAGTCTGGAGGATTCCAGGGCAAGGGTGGGAAGGATGAAAAAGCTAGGTGGCCATGCAACAATTTTGATATCCTAAAGCTTACTTATAGACAGTCATATGAGACACATGCCAGGAGCAGGGCTGTGTGGTGAGTGATCCTATAGACAGTCATACGAGACGCAGGGCTGTGTTGTGAGTCAACACATTGGCGTACGACTTTACCAAATCCAATGCTCCAATATGGGAAAGCTTCTCTGTTTGCTGTTTTTTGTTTTTAGGTGTGGTGTCACAGTTTACTCATCTCTTCAACCACAAGAAAGGCCCAGGAATAGTCTTAGCTACCCTTTTAACACTTTCTCTTACAGGGCTATGAAAACCATTTTGCCCATGCGATAAAGCGAGGTGCAAAAATAAAATCATGCCTAGCAGAGGATGGTTTTGATCCATCAACCACTGGGTTTGCATTTAAAGATAGAAGGAATCCCTGCTGTGGCGCCGCGCGGCCTAGTCGCCGGGGCTTCTCCCAACGGCTCGTTAGTACCTGGCTTGCACGGGGGAGAGGGCTGCCTTGTGTACCGATGACCTGCTCGTGGTGAAATGGAAGGGCAAGAGGAACGTTTAACTTCTGTCCACCATTCACACAGACACGACAGTGCAAATTCACAGGGCAACTGAGGTCACTGAAAAACCCCTCGCCGTCCACAACTATAATGCTAACATGGGAGGGGTGGACTTTAATGACCAGATGTCAGGGCCCTATTTAGTTTCCCGCAAAACCAGACACTGGTATAAAAAAGTGTCTGTTTATCGAATTCAATTGGCTATTTACAACAGCTTTGTTCTCTACAGTAAGGCTGGGAGAACTGGATTTTCCTTAAATTCCAGGAAGCGATCTTTACGGAACTCCTCTATCCAGGAGGTGCCGTGGCCCAACCCCAAAATGTAGTTAGCCGGCTACATAAAAGGCACTACGCCTTTCCCATTCCGAGTACCCCAAATCAACGCACCCCAAGAAAACGTTGTCGTGACTGCAGTAGGGCTGGAATAAGGCGTGACACCACTGTTTACTGTCCAACCTGTCCTGACCAGCCTGACCTATGCCTAGGGGAGTGTTTCCAGAGGTATCATGCACAGATTCACTTTTAGAGAGTAGGGAACTCCAGACATAGCAGTAGGCACACAAGGGTCTTTGTGCTAATTCACACTGGCACGATGCGTTAGGGAAAATTGCCTAGCGAAAGTTCCACTTTGCGGTCCCTCCCTATGCCATACGTGCTTGACTCAATGCTAGTGCATGCCTACGTTACTGTGTGGCTTCTGTGGCAATTTGGGGAGGCCCGGAAGTCATGTTAGTCTGCGGTGACGCAGTTAGTTACTAGGTCGAATGCTACTCTTGCGGTATTCCTGAAGGTCTGTTTTGGGCGATACGGTGCGCGCAACCCACCGGATACGCCTGTCAGATTGGGGTTCTCCATAGAGAACAAATATAATTTCTTGTTCTCAAAATGGCAACCTCCTCTGTGATCCTTGGTATGCCCTGGCTTCAGAAGCATTCCCCTCGGATTGACTGGAGTTCCAGAAAATTGCTAAGTTGGTCCTCTTTCTGTCAGCAACATTGTTTGGGGAAAGTCACGGTATGCGCCACGAATTTGCAAAGTCAGTATTCTGATTTCGCAGATGTATTCTGTCCCGGGCTGCAGACAAGCTTTTACCCCATCGAAGCTTTGATTGCCCATAGATTTAAGATCAGGTTGTATGCCCCCTAGGGGCCATCTGTATAATTTGTCTGGGCCAAACTTGATCTCAGGGGGGCATACAACCTGATCCGTATAAGAGAGGGTGACAAGTGAAAGACGGCGTTTAACACTCCAGACGGGCACTACGAGTATCTCGTTATGCCCTTTGGGTTGTGCAACGCACCCGCCGAGAGCTGATTATTGAGGTGTTCAGAGAGGTTTTGGGAAAATTCGTCCTCGTCTATTTAGATGTTATCCTTATTTTTTCCCCTACTTTGGCCGAACACAGAAAACATGTTAGATATGTCTTGAGGAAGTTACGGCAGAACTCCTTGTACGCCAAGATAGAAAAATGCCTTTTTGAGGTTTCGGAGATTCCTTTTTTGGGGTACGTGATCTCCACTGCAGGTTTATCCATGGACCCCAAGAAAGTATCTGCTGTACTGGAGTGGCCTCAGCCTGTGGGGTTAAAGGCACTCCAGCGATTCCTTGGCTTCGGCAATTACTACAGGAGATTTATAAAAGGCTTTTCTCTGTAGTCTCACCTCTTACGGAACTTACTAAGAGGGGGGCAGACACTTACAACTGGTCGTCAGAGGTACAAGCCGCATTTCATCTCTCAAACAGTCGTTTTGTGCGGTCCCCATCTTGAGACATGTGGATGTGTCCCTTCCCTTTATTGTTGAAGTGGATCCTTCAGAGATTGGAGTGGGGCTGTGTTATCCCAGCATTCTAAAGCTGAAGAGAAATCGAGAGCCCAATATGGTGTAGTATGTCAAAATTGATTGAGTAAATGAAACAGTGAGATGGTAATACTCACAAACACGGGTTACCACCTAGGTAACCACTCATTAGGCAGGTGAGGAGATTAGACCTGTCCTCCCTCAGGATTAAGAAGTCGCTCTCTGTAGATAGGAAGAAAGGGGGTAGATCACCCCTCCACCTGGGGTGGACTCAAATATATTGGTAGGTGAACAGAGGCGCCAGAAGGATAAAAGTAGAGATGAGCGTAATGACCTAATTACGAATTTCCAAAATTTCGCGAATTACTACAATTACGATTTTAGCAGTAATCGAAATTTCGTAATTTTCGCAAATTACGCAAATTTTCGTAATTACGATTACGAAATTTAGTATTTTAAAGTTTGCAAAGGTTTCTATCCCTCTAGATGCCTAAAATGAATAACCAACCAACCCTCCTCCTCCCTCTCCAGAGATCTGTAGTATTTCAAAACCATACTCACATTCATGACATGTCCAGGGATCAAACCCAGGCCAACCACATGGAAGACAGCTATGCTCACCACCATACCACCAAACACACACTAAATAGACTGCTAACCTAATCTTACTTGTAGACAGTCATATGAGACACATGCTGGGTGCAGGGCTTTGTGATTGGACCATGGACCATGCGATAGAGTGAGGTGCAAAAATGAAATCATGCCTAGCAGAGGATGGTTTCACAATGCTAAATGCTAGGCTGGCTGTGGTGCAATTGGTTAGTGCGTCTGGCTGGTAACAGCAAGGTTACAGGTTCGATTCCATCCAGGCATGTCTTTTCCTTTTGCGTTCAACAGTTGTCCAAACAGAGCCAACAGAGCCCCAGATAGCCATGTAGAGTTAGGTCACAGCTAGCCTGGCTGTGGTGCAATTGGTTAGTGTGTCTGGCTGGTAACAGCAAGGTTACAGGTTCGATTCCATCCAGGCATGTCTTTTCCTTTTGCGTTCAACAGTTGTCCAAACAGAGCCAACAGAGCCCCAGATAGCCATGTAGAGTTAGGTCACAGCTAGCCTGGCTGTGGTGCAATTGGTTAGTGTGTCTGGCTGGTAACAGCAAGGTTACAGGTTCGATTCCATCCAGGCATGTCTTTTCCTTTTGAGTTCAACAGTTGTCCAAACACCGAGCACAAAGTTTTGCATGCGTAAAGTTTTACGCACGCAAAATACCCCATGGGGTTCAATGGCGCAGCGCGCGCACGCAAAAGGAAAAGACATGCCTGGATGGAATCGAACCTGTAACCTTGCTGTTACCAGCCAGACGCACTAACCAATTGCACCACAGCCAGCCTAGCATTTAGCATTGTGAAACCATCCTCTACTAGGCATGATTTCATTTTTGCACCTCACTCTATCGCATGGTCCATGGTCCAATCACAAAGCCCTGCACCCAGCATGTGTCTCATATGACTGTCTACAAGTAAGATTTAGGTTAGCAGTCTATTTAGTGTGTGTTTGGTGGTATGGTGGTGAGCATAGCTGTCTTCCATGTGGTTGGCCTGGGTTTGATCCCTGGACATGTCATGAATGTGAGTATGGTTTTGAAATACTACAGATCTCTGGAGAGAGAGAGAGAGAGAGAGAGAGAGAGAGAGAGAGAGAGAGAGAGAGAGAGGAGGACTGGCTGGCTGGCTGGCTGTGCTATTCATTTTAGGCATCTAGAGGGATAGAAACCCTTACAAACCTGAAAAAGTAAAATTTCGGTTGGAGACACGAAATTCGTCATTACGGGAGTGAAATTTCGATTACGAAATTGTAAATTACGATTTGAAAATTAATTACGAAATTACGAATTTGGGTCGTAATGTTAAATTTCGCATTCGTAATAAAAGCAGTTCGAAATTTCGAAAATTTCGGCTCATCTCTAGATAAAAGTACATACAATTTTTCAAAAATTGCTGGGAGGAAGTGGTGGACTTGCCTCCGTTAAAGCAGACACCAAGGACTGTAAATATATAGATATACACATTTATTGAAAATACCCCAAAGATGCAACGTGTTTCGCGGGCACAGCCCACTTCTTCAGGCAATAATCCCCTGCTTATTGCCTGAAGAAGTGGGCTGTGCCCGCGAAACGCGTTGCATCTTTGGGGTATTTTCAATAAATGTGTAAATCTATATATTTACAGTCCTTGGTGTCTGCTTTAACGGAGGCGAGTCCACCACTTCCTCCCAGCAATTTTTGAAAAATTTTATGTACTTTTATCCTTCTGGCTCCTCTGTTCACCTACCAATATATCCCAGCATTCTGGCCTGCAAGGCAGGTTGCATCCATGCGCTTACTTTTCTAGGAAATTCTCCCCCGCTGAGAAAAATTATGACATTGGGAATCGCGAGCTATTAGCCATTAAGCTCGCATTTGAGGAGTGACGACATTGGCTGGAGGAGACTGAGCACACTATAACAGTATATACGGACCATAAAGACTTAGAGTATATTGAAAGTGCCAAACGTCTTACTCCCAGACAGGCTCAGTGGTCATTGTTTTTCACGCGTTTCAGGTTTATTATTGCCTACAGGCCAGGTAGCAAAAATGTGAAAACAGACGCGTTGTCTAGATGCTTTGAGCCTAAGTCATTGCAGCCTGCCACTCCAGTTGGCATTCTTCCCGAAAAACATGTTCTTGCAGCTGTTGATTTTCGGGTTGCACAGACTTCGCTTATAGACTCTTCTCTATTAGACAACAAAAGACAGTCTGAGGAATGGGAGTTCATTTCAGGGGATATAATTTGGGCTCTGCCAGCTAGGTCAAGAGAGTCCAGATCTTCCTCTATCCTTTGTTTGGGTTCACTTGTTCAGGGACATTCCTCTCCCTCCCTCCCTGGGTTCGCTGGGGCAGATAAACTGGGGGAGAAGTCCCAGGATTGGTGTCTTGACACTCAAGATGAATCGTGCCCGGAGTCCACGCCTAGAGGGGGGGGTACTGTAACATCTGCAACTATGGTGGCTGCGGACAAGCAGGGTATACCCGCAGCCGCCTTTGTTCCCTGTTCTCAGGCCTCATCCATTCTGTCGGTGTCTAGCACGCCGGGAATGGTACGGTCTTGTGCTCATAGGGTCGCTGTAGCGCTCGGGCGTGCGCAGAGACAGGACCTTTATGCTGGAAGAAGACGCATCAGCTGACCTGCCGGTCGGCTAACGTCAGAGGTGACTCACGCTGCTTGGATTGGCTGATTGGTAGGAGCACAATTGCGAGCTCTCCTCGGCTTCTTAAGCCTTCACTGGTCATTTGCAACTTGTCTGCTGTTGAAAATACACTCGTGTTAGCGCTCAGACCTTAGACTAGTATCCGGTGTGCTTTGATCTGGAGGAAACCAGGGATTTCACACAAGACTAGGACTATTGTTATATTGTATTACTGATTACCTGTGTTTAATTCTGGATATACTCTGACCTTGCTATTGCTCATCGATTCTGTACTTCTGGCTATCTGACCTTAGTTGCTGAACCTCTGCCTGATAACTCACTATTCTTCTTCCTCACGTTTCTGTACTGTATTCGCCTCTCAGTTGCCTGTCTGACCTCTCTACTCACCAGTGGGCCCTTGCCACTGGTGAGGTGCTCTTTTGATTATATACCCACCAGCTCCTCTGGTGAGGTTTAGTTTAAGTTATACAGCTCCTGTGACTGATAGTACCTTACCAGCTCCTCTGGTAAGGTCTAGTTAAACTATTCAGTCGCTTGTGCAACTAGTACCCACCAGCTCCCCTGGTGAGGTCTAGCACTGTTGTTTCAGATAGTACTCACCAGCTTCTGTGGTGAGATCTATCCATTTAATCTACTGTTGCACCAAACACTTTACACCTCTGTTTCTCAGCCGTCTATACTTGCATTATTGGTGATACTGCAGATCACCACATAATCGGGTATAGAGTCTGTATTATTGGTGATTCTGCAGATCACACAATAATAAGACGTCTGTGTGCTACACCAATCGTTACGCCAATATGCAGTGTGAACCCAGACATCAGGTTTTCAGAGACCCTAATACAGTGCTGCCAGAAACCTCTCCTTTCACTTGGGACAAAGTGCATAATGTACTTCGCCACATCTCTGTGCACTTTGCACATTGTCCCATGGGGGAGGAGAGATTTGTCCTCGGAAAGGTAAGAAAAGAAAACAAAAAAAAAAACAAAAGTAAGCAAAAAAGTTAATGTTTGGTTCCAGGGGAAAATCCAGGATTTCCAAGGGGGGGGGATTCCTGAAAGCGGTGTGTGGGCGTGACCAAAACATGGTGTGGGTGGAGCCAAACATGAGCAGTTTCTAGGCTAAATTTCACCCAGGGCGAGGGCGTAAAATGCGCCCCCAACATGGGGACAGATATAGGTGCCCGCAGTATAGGTAGCCAGCTATTGGTCCCCCCCCCCAGTATAGGTAGCCCATATAGTTGCCCCCAGTATAGGTTAGATAGGTATATGTCCCCAGTATAGATTAGATAGGTATATGTCCCCAGTATAGATTAGATAGGTATATGTCCCTCAGTATAGATTAGATAGGTATATGTCCCCAGTATAGATTAGATAGGTATATGTCCCTCAGTATAGATTAGATAGGTATATGTCCCCAGTATAGATTAGATAGGTATATGTCCCTAGTATATGTAGGCAGAGGTGTATATGTGCCCACTATATGTAGCCAGGGATATATGTGCCCAGCATATGTAGCAAGAGGTATATGTCCCCAGTATATGTAGCCAGGGGGTATATGTCCCCAGTATATGTAGTCAGGGGGTATAATATGTCCCAGTATATGTAGGCAGGGGTATATGTGCCCAGTATGTTGTCGGTATAATATGTCCCAGTATATGAAGCAGGGGTATATGTGCCCAGTATATGAAGCAGAGGTATATGTGCCCAGTATATGAAGCAGAGGTATATGTGCCCAGTATATGAAGCAGGGGTATATGTGCCCAGTATATGAAGCAGGGGTATATGTGCCCAGTATATGAAGCATGGGTATATGTGCCCAGTATATGAAGCAGAGGTATATGTGCCCAGTATATGAAGCAGGGGTATATGTGCCCAATTATGAAGCAGGGGTATATTATGTGCCCAGATATGAAGCAGGGGTATATTATGTGCCCAGATATGAAGCAGGGGTATATGTGCCCAGTTGAAGCAGACGTATATGTGCCCAGTATATGAAGCAGAGGTATATGTCCCCAGTATATGAAGCAGAGGTATATGTCCCCAGTATATGAAGCAGAGGTATATGTCCCCAGTATATGAAGCAGAGGTATATGTCCCCAGTATATGAAGCAGAGGTATATGTCCCCAGTATATGAAGCAGAGGTATATGTCCCCAGTATATGAAGCAGGGGTATATGTGCCCAGTATATGAAGCAGGGGTATATGTGCCCAGTTATGAAGCAGGGGTATATGTGCCCAGTTATGAAGCAGGGGTATATGCCCAGAATATGTAGCCAGAATGGCTGGCTTCCAAACATCCCCCCCGGCGCCGGCCCTGCCTCCTAAGTGAGCCCTTGCTGCACTTGCCTGAGGGGAGAGACCGCCCGAGCTCATCCAGCATCACTACGGAAGACTAGTCAGTCCAATCAGGGGAAGGAGCGTGCCCGCTGCGGCTGGATGCGTGGCGCGGTGACGTCACGTCTTCAGAGTCCTACCGTAGCCATGGAGATCAGTGGGACGCCATCACCGCCGGCCGCCGCCGAGACAGGTAATGTATTCTGCGCCGCGGTCCGGGGCCCCCCTCCGCTCATCAGAGAGAGCGACCTCCTCGCCGCACACACGAGCAGGCGGCAGCTGCGCTATACCATCTGCAGCTGCCGCTGCTTGGATTCAGAGGAGGTCGCCAATGGGAAATACCACTTCCGGTCTCGGTGCAGGGGGGTATTCCGTACACCCGGAATACCCCCTTCCGTGCGCCAGTGGGTTCCCAATGTTAATGTTTGGGTTAAAAATGTTCGTTAAAGTTTATAAAAGTTGATGTTAATGAAGTTATTGCTTTGCTGCTTGCTTGGTTTTTTTTTTGTGTTTTTTTTTTTTCCCTTCTCTCCTCTCTTTTTCCATCCTTTACCCTTCCAGGTCGACCGACCGACCGACCAACCAGCTGCAGCACTGATGAGGCATCCTGACAAAAGCATTGTGCGTCTGTCAGATTACACACAAGTCGGTGCATGCAGCGCTGCAGGACGAGATTTCTCCTCCGCAGTAAAAAAGATACGTTTGCCGAGGCATATGAGCTGAGGGGCAGTATTGGAGTTTCTATGCTTTGACAAGCACTTTGTATAAAAAAAAAAAAAAGAACTCTGGCAATGATTTGTTCATCCACATCGATCCATGTGAATGGAGAAATTGGGTTTGCCAGGGCATACGAGCTGAGTGGGTTTGGACATTTTTGGGTGTCGGCTCCTATGTCCTGGCAGATGCCTTCCCCTCTTTTTTTTCACATTTTTTGGCAGATATTTTTTCATTCACATTGATTGGTTGTTTGACGTTCATTTTTCCTTTCAGCCCAGAATGCATTACCCGTATGCCCAATATAAGGAGTATAGAAGAAACTCCTAATACTGGCCATACATGTAATGATTGCGGAGACCCTAAAATGCCAGGACAGACCCCAAGAATGACGCCATTTTGGAAAGAAGACACCCCAAAGTATTCCGTGAGGTGCATGGTGAGTTCATAGAAGACTTTTTTTTTTTTTTGTCACAAGTTAGCAGAAATTGTTGTTTGTTTGTTTGTTTTTTTCACAAAGTGTAATTTTCCGCTTACTTATGACAAAAATACAATTTTCTATGAACTCACGGTGGGGGGTGCTAAATTGTGAGCACCCCTGTAAAGCCTTAAGGTACTCATTGGACTTTGGGCCCCTTTGCGCAACTAGGCTGCAAAAAAAGTGTCACACGTGTTATCGTCGTACTCAGGAGAAGTAGTATAATGTGTTTTGGGGTGTATTTTTACACATACCCATGCTGGGTGGGAGAAATATTTCTGTAAATGGACAATTGTGTGTAAAAGAATAAAAAAATTGTCATTTACAGAGATATTTCTCCCACCCAGCATGGGTATGTGTAAAAATACACCCCAAAACACATTATACTACTTCTCCTGAGTACGGCGATACCACATGTGTGACATTTTTTTGCAGCCTAGGTGTGCTAAGGGGCCCAACCTCCCATGAGTACCTTTAGGATTTTACAGGTCATTTTGAGGCATTTGGTTTCTAGACTACTCCTCACGGTTTAGGGGGCCCTAAAATGCCAGGGCAGTATAGGAACCCCACAAGTGACCCCATTATAGAAAGAAGACACCCCAAGGTATTCCATTAGGTGTATGGTAAGTTCAAAGTAGATTTTATTTTTTGTCACAAGTTAGTGGAAAATGACACTTTGTGAAAAAAATTAAATAAAAATCAATTTCCGCTAATTTGTGACACAAATAAAGCAATTTGATAGCAATAGCAGCAGCGAGGTGCTATATTGTATTACATTATGACTTCACCTTGGCTGCTCCTCTAAATGAGTGAGATTGCATCTTGTAAGAGTAGGCCCTTGCTTTAATCATGTTTTAATCTGATCAATACTTTACTGATGCTAAAGGTAGATAGTAGACTACTGGTACATTTACCAATCTTCTACTAATGCCCATTTTAACTTGCGGCTTTTTAAAATGTACCTGGTTACATGCTTGTATCTTAAGGCCTTGTTTGCAAAAGACGCGTTGCCATTCGTATTTTGGCAACGCGTGCGAAGGTAGACACACATGAACATGAGAAGTGCATAGACTGCACTGTCTGATGTCCACATTACAGGGTTGATTCACTAAAGCGTGATAACTACTATTACAGCAGATATCACAAGATCTGCTACGAGCGGCACTTTGCGCGCACAAAGCATTACTCCGCATGATAAATGAAGGTTTGTGCACAATCGCGCGCTTGTTTCACGCAAACCTTCATTTATCATGTGGAGTAATGGTTTTGCTCGCACAAAGCATCGCGCGGCAGATCGCGTGATAACTGCTGTGATAGCAGTTATCACGCTTTAGTGAATTAACCCCTACATGCGTTGCTTAGCAGTGCGATGCGCGACGGCCGATCGCACTGCTACACACATTTTTTGTCAAAATGCACGGCTGACGCATTCACTTCAGTAAATGGGATCAGCCATGCAACGCATGGAAACGCAGATGGAGTGCGATTGTACGCATTGCGTTCTGATTAGAGATGTGGCGAACGGTTCCCGAACCGTTCGCCGGCGAACATCTCCAAATCCCTGGGGCTTTCACTACTCAGTGTGACCCGGAGTAGTACGCCTGCGCTGCCCGGCGGAGCGCGTCCTAGATCACACTCCTGTTGCCGGATACTTTCTGCGCGTGTGCGCAGTCACGCTCATGCGCAGAGTGCCCGGCAACAGGAGCGCGATCGAGGTCACGCTCCGCCGGGCAGCGCAGGTGTACTACTCCGGGTCCGTGCGACCCGGAAGTAGTAAAAGCCCCAGAGATGTTCGCCGGGAGAACAGTTCGCCACATCTCTAGTTCTGATCACACAGCCATCTGCGTGTCATGATGTAAATGCGGCCTAAGACCAGTAATGTATTTACTAGGATGCACACATGGCACGAGCCCTGTGCTCCTCTTTCTCCACACAACTGCAGGCACAGACTTTATCAGACGATTCTTCACAAGCACCCATCTCTGGCATATTATTGGCATCCAAGTTTCCACCCCCTTTCTCTTCCCATCCGCAGCAGGAGTTTGGCAGAATCAGCACAGCAAGCCAGAGCCAACCTACTTGTCTATCTACTACAGCAGCCCAGCCCAGAATCCTCTTACTCTTCTCCAGTGTAAGCTGTGCACAGCCTGGCTTTCAGTCTCCGCCCACAGCTGCAGCCACCTCCTTGAGCCTGCCCACTGTACTCAGCATGAGGAAACAGATGCAAGGTTAGCTGAGATTTCACATGATTCTGTGGATGAAAATTGAGCAGTGTAAAGAATTAGAGATGGGAAGTTCGGATCTTTTCAATGATCCGGATGATTCGAATCGGATCATTGAAAAGATTCGGATCTTGGATCCGAATCTCGGATCATTTTACTACCGAAGCATTCGGGGGTTGAAATGAGTAGCAGGGCAGGAGAAGGGGAGGGGGGTGGGCACACAGAGAAGGGGAGAAGATGCACAGAGGGCAGGGAGTGGACAGAGAAGGGAGGAGGGAAGCAGAGAGCAGATATGTTTGTGTGCACACAATACCCACATGCTGCAATCATATGCTTTACATATATTTCACCTACATGTTCATCTGTATACCTTGAATGGAAACGTCGCACAGTGAAAGAAAGCATTCCCCAAAGATAAGTGCAGCTGTTTAGAGCGAGGGCAGGAGGATCATATTACGCTGCAATCACAGTGTCTGCAAAGTTACTGAGCTGTGCTGAGCCAAAAGTTTCCAATGTGTTCACTGTGCACAACTACGAACAGACAGCCTATAATGAGCAGCACATTACAGCCAGTATGTGTGCTCTACACATATCTGGCAGTGGCACCCATGTCCTCTCTACCTGTCCCTGCAAGGCTGGCTCCCCTGAGTCCCCTCCAACAGAGCGATCCATCTCTGCTCTGCTTCCAGGACCCCGCTGCCCGCTGAGAGGGGGCGTGTCGCTCCTGGCCCCGCCCCTTTTACGATCCGAATCACTCATTTTGATGATTCGGATGATTCGACTCACAAAATAGATTCGGATCAAAGATCCGAATCGTTCATGATCCGGACAACACTATAAAGAATGAGAGACTGGGTTAGCTGTAAGCACATAGAACTACTAGTCACAGACTCCCCCACACAAGCTAAAATTTACATAGCTTGTGTAGGGCATTCTGTGACTTATAGTGGTGTGTAGTGATGCTCAAATACCCCTTTTTAAAATTCGAGTTTGGTCGAATTCGAATAGTAAATTATTCGAGGTCAGTCGAATATTCGAGTCGAATAATTTTTACTATTCGATTCGACCTCGGACTTCGAGCTCACTATTCGAGTCGGTATTCGAGCTAACTATTCGAGCTGACTATTCGAATTGGCCTTAAATAGCTTCCAACACTTGTTTTGAGGGTGAATGATGCAAGAAACCTCTTTTTTTCCAAGTAACAACAGCAAGTGATTATGTGGGGATGTTCCTTTAAAAAAAATGT